>NC_139711.1:10432861-10547861 GCF_964188405.1 Protomyctophum parallelum
TGAATGTGAATTTTTGCCTTTTCCCATTCATGTCAATGGGGAAATTTAAAAATCACTTTCACCTAGAAACTACATTCACACTTTGTTATTCAGCTTACTGTGGAGACACATGCTGGAACTTTTTAGTATTGAGTTTGTGCTTGAAATGTACTGTAATTCGACAATCAATCAATCAATCACTGACCTTGAGCAGTATAAATGACCTTCATAAGATTAGTAAATGACCTTCACCAGTATATATGACCTTCACCAGTTTATATGACCTTGACCAGTATAAATGACCTTGACCAGTATAAATGACCTTGACCAGTATGCGGTCCGTGACCATGGACTATAGCCTTTCTCTTTTCCGCGATTTTCGGAAAAAAAAACGACATACTATTGTATGACCTCCGAGACCATGGATTAATGACCTTGACATGTATAAATGACCTTCACCAGTATAAATGACCTTGATCAGTATAAATGACCTTCACCAGTATAAATGACCTTGATCAGTATAAATGACCTTGACCAGTATAAATGACCTTGATCAGTGTAAATTACCATGACCAGTATAAATTACCTTGACCAGTATGCAGTCCGACACCATAGACTATATCCCTTCACTTTTCCGCGATTTTCACCTTTTTAAAAATCCTCAACAATGATGAAGAATCGCGCACTATAGCGCGCCGCTCAATGACCTCTGAGACCATGGACCAATGAACCATGTAAATACAACACATTGAGCAGGGCACTGCAGGGAGTTGAACCCCGTTCAATGAACCATGTAAATACAACACATTGAGCAGGGCACTGCAGGGAGTTGAACCCCGTTCAATGAACCATGTAAATACAACACATTGAGCAGGGCACTGCAGGGAGTTGAACCCCATTCAATGAACCATGTAAATACAACACATTGAGCAGGGCACTGCAGGGAGTTGAACCCCGTTCCGGTAAACCAGAAGTACGACACCAGTGCCTTAGGTTTTGTGTTGTCCTTTACAGGTCCTTTCGTTGAAATGTAAATTTTACATTTCAAACAGTAAAGTAATGTATAAAGAAGAGAAACACAAAAGCACAAAAATAACATTTTCGAATTACCTTTGCTTTGATTTTTTAAACTTTCTCTTTTGCCGACCTCCCACATTTCATTCGATGATTAACAAAAAACAGTGTTGGATCTGTAAGGATCCATTTGGTTACACGTGCGTGCGTGTGTACATGCTTCGATAACCAGTGTTGGACCTGTAAGGGTCAATTTGGTTACATGTGTTACACTCTCAAAGTTAAAGACCTGTAAGGGTCTATTTGGTTACATGTGTTACACTCTCAGAATGACAGACCTGTAAGGGTCCATTTGGTTACATGTGTTACACTCTCAGACTTACAGACATGGACCAAATGGTCCATTTGGTTACACTAGACCTGTACGTGCCCGTCGGCCACCATATATACTCTCAGAGTTAGAGCTGTAAGGGTCCATTTGGTTACATGTGTTACACTCTCAGAGTTACATTTGGTTAGCGTGTGCATGCACATGTGCGCCCGTGCGTGTGTAGGTGCATGTGTGTGTGCGTGCGTGTGTGCACGCTTCAATAACCACTGTTGGACCCCATGGGGATCAAGGACCTCAGGGAGCCACCCATAATTCACAACGATCACAGCGAACTCTGTTGCGTCACAACTGGTGGCCAACAGTCATAACCAACACCGCCGCCGACCCACAGGAGAATACCATCGCACAGTGGTATCAGACCAACCACAATCAGCCAGCCCTCAAACCAAACCCTTCGACCTAGAAGAACTCGAAACTGCAATGGGAAAGTTGAGCACCTGGGACCTAACGCAAAGACCTGGCTCGTGGGGATACTGAATAAATGCATGGCACAGAAAACCATCCCTTCTGTCTGGAGAAAGGCCAAAGTGGTTGCAATCCCCAAACCTGGCAAAGACCCATCATCCCCAAAGAGCTACCGACCCATTTCCCTCCTCTGCATCACCTACAAGAGAGGCTGCTACTCCAACGCCTCATGCCACTCATAGACAAAAAGCTGACTAAAGACCAAGCTGGTTTCCGTCCCGGCCGCTCCTGTGCTGGACAGAGCTCAACCTCACCCAACCTCTGGCTTGCTCAGCTCGCATTCTGAGCTGGCTGGCTTGCCAGAAAGGCTGGTTCTGTTGCTGCAAGGCAGGGCGGAGCAGACTGGGCCAGGCAGACAGAGAGCCAGGCCTCGAGAGAGGCCTGGCTGAGCTGACTGAGCAAGGCTAGTATGGCTGCAGTGGCTGACTGCAAGGGCTGATATGCTCTGGCTTGGCAGCCTGACTTTCTACACTGGCTGACTGGCGGAGCTGACTGGGCAGGCTTGCTGGCTAGCTGAGCTCCCTGAGGGAAGCTTTGGGATGGATCTCTAGGGGCATCGGCTTGTGTTGAGCCTTCCAACGGCGTCTACCTTGATCTCCGTCCTAAGAAAGAAAGACAGAAAAAGAAAGACACGCACAAACCCAACTATGCAGCTTCCACCTGAGGAACCGAGACGCGAAAAAAGAACTGAGCGTCACTTGGGATGGTCACAAACTCTCCAACCATACCCACCCCATGTATCTTGGAGTTACACTGGACAGGACCCTCTTCTTCAAAAAACACCTGGAGAACACAAAAGCCACGGTCAACACCCACAATAACATCCTGTGAAAACTAGTGAACTCCAAGAGGGGCGCAGACCCACAAACAATCCGTGCAACTGCCATGGCCCTGTCTTTCTCTACAGCAGAGTATGCCTGCTCAAGCTGGAGCCGATCACGTCACACCAAATTGGTCGACACAGCCCTAAATGACACCTGTCGCATCAACACGGGATGCGTCAAGACAACACCTGTCCCGTGCCTTTATGCACTAGCCGGCACCTCCCCCCGCACATCAGACAACTGTGTATCGCTCAAGATGAATGGAGAACACAGGAGATAGACAGTGAAGTTGGGAATGAACGAAGGAAAGTCTGGAATTAAATGATAGAGAACACCTCACACACACATAGTTTCCTTTCGTGGCTGTTTACATTCGAGGGTTGCCGGTCCTCTCGAACGGAACAGTTTAACGTCATGCCCAGGACGAAAAGATATAGAGAACACCAACATGACAAATAACAGCAGGAAGGCATGGGCCACAATCCACCGTCTTGGCAAAGACCACACCACCCATAATTCACAACGGTCACAGCAAACTCTATTGCATCACAACTGGTGTAGTTATTGGATGGAGCCCGCACACCACCAAAAAAAGAAAAACAACATACTATAGTATGCCCTCCGTGACCATGGACTTTAGCCTTTCGCTTTTCTGCGATTTAACCTTTTTTCAAATCCTCAACAATGATGAAGAATCGTGCACTATAGCGTGCCACTTAATGACCTTGACCAATATCAATGACCTTGAGCAGTATAAATTACCTTCAATAAGACTAGTAAATGACCTTGACCAGTATAAATGACCTTGACAAGTACAAATGACCTTGACCAGTATAAATGACCTTCACCAGTAGAAATGACCGTGACCAGTATATGACTGTGACCAGTATACATGACCTTCATGAGACTAGTAAATGACCTTGACCAGTATAAATGACCTTTATAAGACTAGTAAATGATCTTCACCAGTATAAATGACCTTGACCAGTATGCGGTCCGTGACCATGGACTTTTGCTTTTCCTTGATTTTCACCTTTAAAAAATCCTCAACAATGATGAAGAATCGCGCACTATAGCGCGCCGCTCAATGACCTGAGACCATGGACCAATGAATGAAATACAACACATTGAGCAGGGCACTGCAGGGAGTTGAACCCCGTTCCGGTAAACCAGAAGTCCGACACCAGTGCCTTAGTTTTTGTGTTGTTGTTCATTTAAAGGTCCAGGTGTGCATACGCATGTGCGCCTGTGCGTGTGTAGGTGCATGTGTGCATGTGTGTGTGCACGCTTCAATGACCACTGTTGGACCCAATGGCGATCAAGGACCTCAGGGAGCCACCCATAATTCACAACGGTCACAGCAAACTCTGTTGCATCACAACTGGTGGCCAACAGTCGTAACCAACACCGCCGCCGACCCACAGAATACCATCGCACAGTGGTATCAGACCAACCACAATCAGCCAGCCCTCAAACCAAACCATTCGACCTAGAAGAACTCGAAACCCGGAAAAGCAGCAGGGATTGATGACATACTGGCAGAAATTATACAGCACCTGGAACCTAACGCAAAGACCTGGCTCGTGGGGATGCTGAACACATGCATGGCACAGAAAACCATCCCTTCTGTCTGGAGAAAGGTCAAAGTGGTTGCAATCCCCAAACCTGGCAAAGACCCATCATCCTCAAAGAGCTACCGACCCATTTCCCTCCTCTGCATCACCTACAAGAGAGGCTGCTACTCCAACGCCTCATACCACTCATAGACACCAAGCTGACTAAAGACCAAGCTGGTTTCCGTCCCGTCCTGTGCTGGACAGAGCTCAACCTCACCCAACACATTGAGGATGGGTTTGAGGGAAAACAAATAACTGGAGCAGCAACTGGAGGGCGAAGCAAGCACGCAGGCAGCTTGTGCCTGCCTGCGTGCCTGCCTGCCTTCCTCATGTGGAAACTGCATAGTTGACTTTGTGTGTGTCTTTCTTTTTCTGTCTGTCTTTCTTAGGATGAAGATCAAGGTAGACGCGGTTGGAAGGCTCAACACAAGCCGATGCCCCTAGAGATCCATCCCAAAGCTTCCCTCAGGGAGCCCAGCAAGCCAGCTAGCCAGCAAGCCCGCCCAGTCAGCCAACGCAGCCAGCCAGCTCCGCCAGTCAGCCAGTGTAGAAAGTCAGGCTGCCAAGCCAGCGCACATCAGCCCTTGCAGTCAACCATTGTAGCCATACCAGCCTTGCTCAGTCAGCTCAGCCAGGCCTCTCTCGAGGCCTGGCTCTCTGTCTGCCTGGCCCGGTCTGCCCCGCCCTGCCTTGCAGCAACAGAACCAGCCTTGCTGGCAAGCCAGCCAGCTCAGAATACGAGCTCAGCAAGCCAGCGCAGCTGGCAAGCACGCAGTTAGTCTAAACCAGTTTCAGACTGGCAGGCCAAGGCAGACAGACAGGAAGACCGAGGCGCCTAGGCAGGCAGACAGGCCAGGAAGGCAACAAAGTGCAGGCAGGGGGACTGTCCGGCCTAAGGCTGCGCTGCAAGGGTTGGAGCCTGGCCAGCTCCTGCTGGTCTAGACTGAGTGGCTGTGGCTGCACAGTAAGGCTGCGGTAACCTAGTCTGGGCTTGCTGCTGCACTGGCTTGCTCAGCTCGCATTCTGAGCTGGCTGGCTTTCCAGAAAGGCTGGTTCTGTTGCTGCAAGGCAGGGCAGGGCAGACCGGGCCAGGCAGACAGAGAGCCAGGCCTCAAGAGAGGCCTGGCTGAGCTGACTGAGCAAGGCTGGTATGGCTGCAATGGCTGACTGCAAGGGCTGATATGCTCTGGCTTGGCAGCCTGACTTTCTACACTGGCTGACTGGCGGAGCTAACTGGCTGCGTTGGCTGACTGGGCAGGCTTGCTGGCTAGCTGGCTTGCTGTGCTCCCTGAGGGAAGCTTTGGGATGGATCTCTAGGGGCATCGGCTAGTGTTGAGCCTTCCTATGGCGTCTACCTTGATCTCCGTCCTAAGAAAGAAAGACAGAAAAAGAAAGACACACAAACCCAACTATGCAGCTTCCACCTGAGGAACCGAGACGCGAGAAAAGAACTGAGCGTCACTTGGGATGGTCACAAACTCTCCAACCATACCCACCCCATGTATCTTGGAGTTACACTGGACAGGACACTCTTCTTCAAAAAAACACCTGGAGAACACAAAAGCCACGGTCAACACCCACAATAACATCCTGTGAAAACTAGTGAACTCCCAAGTGGGGCGCAGACCCACAAACAATCCGTGCAACTGCCATGGCCCTGTCTTTCTCTACAGCAGAGTATTCCTGCTCAAGCTGGAGCCGATCACGTCACACCAAATTGGTCGACACAGCCCTAAATGACACCTGTCGCATCATCACGGGATGGGTCAAGAAAACACCTGTCCCGTCCGTGCCTTTATGCGCTAGCCGGCACCTCCCCCCGCACATCAGACGACTGTGTAACGCTCAAGATGAATGGAAAACACAGGAGATAGACAGTGAAGTCTGGAATGAAATGATAGAGAACACCTCACACACACAGTTTCCTTTCGTGGCTGTTTACATTCGAGGGTCGCCGGTCCTCTCAAACGGAACAGTTTAACGTCATGCCCAGGACGAAAAGATATAGAGAACACCATAATGACAAATGACAAATAACAGCAGGAAGGCATGGGCCACAATCCACCGTCTTGGCAAAGACCACACCACCCATAATTCACAACGGTCACAGCAAATTCTGTTGCATCACAACTAGTGTAGGTATTGGATGGAGCCCGCACACCACAGGTATAAGAAAGACGTGATGCAGAGGAGGGAAATGGGTCGGTAGCTCTTCGGGGATAATGGGTCTTTGCCAGGTTTAGGGAATGCAACCACTTTGGCCTTTTTCCAGACAGAAGGGGTGGTTTTCTGTGCTGTGCATGTGTTCAGCATCCCCACAAGCCAGGGCCTTGAGTTAGGTCCCAGGTGCTCTATCATTTCTGCCAGTAGGTCATCAATCCCTGCTGCTTTTCCGGGTTTCAACTTTCCCATTGCAGTTTCAAGTTCTTCTAGGTCGAAGGGTTTGGTTTGAGTGATGGCTGATTATGGTTGGTCTGATACCACTGTGCGATGGTATTCTATGTGGGTCGGTGGCGGTGTTGGTTACAACTGTTGGCCACCAGTTGTGACCAAGACCGCCACCAACCCACAGGAGAATACCATCGCACAGTGGTATCAGACCAACCACAATCAGCCAGCCTTCAAACCAAACCCTTCGACCTAGAAGAACGTGAAACTGCAATGGGAAAGTTGAAACCCGGAAAAGCAGCAGGGATTGATGACCTACTAGCAGAAATGATACAGCACCTGGGACCTAACGGAAAGACCTGGCTTGTGGGGATGCTGAACACATGCATAGCACAGAAAACCATCCCTTCTGTCTGGAAAAAGGCCAAAGTGGTTGCAATCCCTAAACCTGGCAAAGACCCATTATCCCCAAAGAGCTACTGACCCATTTCCCTCCTCTGCATCACCTACAAGCCTATCCCGTCACACCAAATTGGTCGACACAGCCCTAAATGACACCTGTGGCATCATCATAGGATGCATCAAGACAACACCTGACCCTGTCCCAACACCTGTTTACATTCGAGGGTCGCCGGTCCTCTCGAACGGAACAGTTTAACGTCATGCCCAGGACGAAAAGATATAGAGAACACCAACATGACAAATAACAGCAGGAAGGCATGGGCCACAATCCACCGTCTTGGCAAAGACCACACCACCCATAATTCACAACGGTCACAGCAAACTCTATTGCATCACAACTGGTGTAGTTATTGGATGGAGCCCGCACACCACCAAAAAAAAGAAAAACAACATACTATAGTATGCCCTCCGTGAATATGGACTTTAGCCTTTCGCTTTTCTGCAATTTAACCTTTTTTCAAATCCTCAACAATGATGAAGAATCGCGCACTATAGCGTGCCACTTAATGACCTTGACCAATATCAATGACCTTGAGCAGTATAAATTACCTTCAATAAGACTAGTAAATGACCTTGACCAGTATAAATGACCTTGACAAGTACAAATGACCTTGACCAGTATAAATGACCTTCACCAGTAGAAATGACCGTGACCAGTATATGACTGTGACCAGTATAAATTACCTTCATGAGACTAGTAATTGACCTTGACCAGTATAAATGACCTTTAGAAGACTAGTAAATGATCTTCACCAGTATAAATGACCTTTAGAAGACTAGTAAATGATCTTCACCAGTATAAATGACCTTGACCAGTATGCGGTCCGTGACCATGGACTATAGCCTTTTGCTTTTCCTTGATTTTCACCTTTAAAAAATCCTCAACAATGATGAAGAATCGCACACTATAGCGCGCCGCTCAATGACCTGAGACCATGGACCAATGAATGAAATACAACACATTGAGCAGGGCACTGCAGGGAGTTGAACCCCGTTCCGGTAAACCAGAAGTCCGACACCAGTGCCTTAGTTTTTGTGTTGTTGTTCATTTAAAGGTCCAGGTGTGCATACGCATGTGCCCCTGTGTGTGTAGGTGCATGTGTGCATGTGTGTGCACGCTTCAATGACCACTGTTGGACCCAATGGCGATCAAGGACCTCAGGGAGCCACCCATAATTCACAACGGTCACAGCGAACTCTGTTGCATCACAACTGGTGGCCAACAGTCGTAACCAACACCGCCACGACCCACAGGAGAATACCATCGCACAGTGGTATCAGACCAACCACAATCAGCCAGCCCTCAAACCAAACCCTTCGACCTAGAAGAACTCAAAACTGCAATGGGAAAGTTGAAACCCGGAAAAGCAGCAGGGATTGATGACATACTGGCAGAAATTATACAGCACCTGGAACCTAACGCAAAGACCTGGCTCGTGGGGATGCTGAACACATGCATGGCACAGAAAACCATCCCTTCTGTCTGGAGAAAAGCCAAAGTGGCTGCAATCCCCAAACCTGGCAAAGACCCATCATCCTCAAAGAGCTACCGACCCATTTCCCTCCTCTGCATCACCTACAAGAGAGGCTGCTACTCCAACGCCTCATACCACTCATAGACACCAAGCTGACTAAAGACCAAGCTGGTTTCCGTCCCGTCCTGTGCTGGACAGAGCTCAACCTCACCCAACACATTGAGGATGGGTTTGAGGGAAAACAAATAACTGGAGCAGCAACTGGAGGGCGAAGCAAGCACGCAGGCAGCTTGTGCCTGCCTGCGTGCCTTCCTCATGTGGAAGCTGCATAGTTGAGTTTGTGTGTGTGTTTCTTTTTCTGTCTTTCTTTCTTAGGACGAAGATCAAGGTAGACGCCGGTGGAAGGCTCAACACAAGCCGATGCCCCTAGAGATCCATCCCAAAGCTTCCCTCAGGGAGTCCAGCAAGCCAGCTAGCCAGCAAGCCCGCCCAGTCAGCCAACGCAGCCAGCCAGCTCCGCCAGTCAGCCAGTGTAGAAAGTCAGGCTGCCAAGCCAGCGCACATCAGCCCTTGCAGTCAACCATTGTAGCCATACCAGCCTTGCTCAGTCAGCTCAGCCAGGCCTCTCTCAAGGCCTGGCTCTCTGTCTGCCTGGCCCGGTCTGCCCCGCCCTGCCTTGCAGCAACAGAACCAGCCTTGCTGGCAAGCCAGCCAGCTCAGAATACGAGCTCAGCAAGCCAGCGCAGCTGGCAAGCACGCAGTTAGTCTAAACCAGTTTCAGACTGGCAGGCCAAGGCAGACAGACAGGAAGACCGAGGCGCCTAGGCAGGCAGACAGGCCAGGAAGGCAACAAAGTGCAGGCAGGGGGACTGTCCGGCCTAAGGCTGCGCTGCAAGGGTTGGAGCCTGGCCAGCTCCTGCTGGTCTAGACTGAGTGGCTGTGGCTGCACAGTAAGGCTGCGGTAACCTAGTCTGGGCTTGCTGCTGCACTGGCTTGCTCAGCTCGCATTCTGAGCTGGCTGGCTTTCCAGAAAGGCTGGTTCTGTTGCTGCAAGGCAGGGCAGGGCAGACCGGGCCAGGCAGACAGAGAGCCAGGCCTCAAGAGAGGCCTGGCTGAGCTGACTGAGCAAGGCTGGTATGGCTGCAATGGCTGACTGCAAGGGCTGATATGCTCTGGCTTGGCAGCCTGACTTTCTACACTGGCTGACTGGCGGAGCTAACTGGCTGCGTTGGCTGACTGGGCAGGCTTGCTGGCTAGCTGGCTTGCTGTACTCCCTGAGGGAAGCTTTGGGATGGATCTCTAGGGGCATCGGCTAGTGTTGAGCCTTCCTATGGCGTCTACCTTGATCTCCGTCCTAAGAAAGAAAGACAGAAAAAGAAAGACACACAAACCCAACTATGCAGCTTCCACCTGAGGAACCGAGACGCGAGAAAAGAACTGAGCGTCACTTGGGATGGTCACAAACTCTCCAACCATACCCACCCCATGTATCTTGGAGTTACACTGGACAGGACACTCTTCTTCAAAAAAACACCTGGAGAACACAAAAGCCACGGTCAACACCCACAATAACATCCTGTGAAAACTAGTGAACTCCCAAGTGGGGCGCAGACCCACAAACAATCCGTGCAACTGCCATGGCCCTGTCTTTCTCTACAGCAGAGTATGCCTGCTCAAGCTGGAGCCGATCACGTCACACCAAATTGGTCGACACAGCCCTAAATGACACCTGTCGCATCATCACGGGATGGGTCAAGACAACACCTGTCCCGTCCGTGCCTTTATGCGCTAGCCGGCACCTCCCCCCGCACATCAGACGACTGTGTAACGCTCAAGATGAATGGAAAACACAGGAGATAGACAGTGAAGTCTGGAATGAAATGATAGAGAACACCTCACACACACAGTTTCCTTTCGTGGCCGTTTACATTCGAGGGTCGCTGGTCCTCTCGAACGGAACAGTTTAACGTCATGCCCAGGACGAAAAGATAGAGAACACCATAATGACAAATAACAGCAGGAAGGCATGGGCCACAATCCACCGTCTTGGCAAAGACCACACCACCCATAATTCACAACGGTCACAGCAAACTCTGTTGCATCACAACTGGTGTAGGTATTGGATGGAGCCCGCACACCACAGGTATAAGAAAGACGTGATGCAGAGGAGGGAAATGGGTCGGTAGCTCTTCGGGGATAATGGGTCTTTGCCAGGTTTAGGGATTGCAACTACTCCAGCCTTTTTCCAAACAGAAGGGATGCTTTTCTGTGCTATGCATGTGTTCAGCATCCCCACAAGCCAGGTCCTTGCGATAGGTCCCAGGTGCTGTATCATTTCTGCCAGTATGCCATCAATCCCTGCTGCTTTTCCGGGTTTCAACTTTCCCATTGCAGTTTCACGTTCTTCTAAGTCGAAGGGTTTGGTTTGAGGGCTGGCTGATTGTGGTTGGTCTGATACCACTGTGCGATGGTATTCTATGTGGGTCGGTGGCGGTGTTGGTTACAACTGTTGGCCACCAGTTGTGACCAAGACCGCCACCGACCCACAGGAGAATACCATCGCACAGTGGTATCAGACCAACCACAATCAGCCAGCCCTCAAACCAAACCCTTCGACCTAGAAGAACTTGAAACTGCAATGGGAAAGTTGAAACCCGGAAAAGCAGCAGGGATTGATGACCTACTGGCAGAAATGTTACAGCACCTGGGACCCAACGCAAAGACCTGGCTTGTGGGGATGCTGAACACATGCATAGCACAGAAAACCATCCCTTCTGTCTGGGAAAAGGCCAAAGTGGTTGCAATCCCTAAACCTGGCAAAGACCCATTATCCACAAAGAGCTACCGACCCATTTCCCTCTGCATCACCTACAAGGCTATATGAGAAGCTGCTACTCCAACGCCTTGTTGCCACTCATAGATACCAAGCTGACTAAAGACCAAGCTGGTTTCCGTCCCAGCCGCTCCTGTGCTGGACAGAGCTCAACCTCACCCAACACATTGAGGATGGGTTTGAGGGGAAACAAATAACTGGAGCAGCATTCAGAGATCTCTCTGCTGCCTACGACACTGTCCAACACCGCACAATGGTCAGGAAAAGCCTCCTCAACAACAGGCGCTTCTATGTCCAGTTAAATGACCAGAGGAGTAAATGGAAAGCCCAAAAGAACGGCCTCCAACAAGGTAGCGTGCTCGCCCCCCTCCTTTTCAATATCTACACAAACGACCAGCCACTACCCAATGCCTAATGCCAGCGTTTCATCTACGCCGACAACCTCTGCATTACGACCCAACAAGCAGACTTCCAGAAGATTGAGTCTGTCCTTGAAAGTGCCCTCCAAGAAATGTCAAGCTACTACAATACAACCACCTGAAACCCAACCTATAGAGAACACCTCACACACACATAATTTCCTTTCGTGGCCGTTTACATTCGAGGGTCGCTGGTCCTCTCGAACGGAACAGTTTAACGTCATGCCCAGGACGAAAAGATATAGAGAACACCAACATGTCAAATAACAGCAGGAAGGCATGGGCCACAATCCACCGTCTTGGCAAAAACCACACCACCCATAATTCACAACGGTCACAGCAAACTCTGTTGCATCACAACTGGTGTAGGTATTGGATGGAGCCCGCACACCACAGGTATAAGAAAGACGTTCTTTGTTGAAATACTGACAGCGTTTCGATCCATTTGATCTTCATCAGGTCATGTGTACACAAAACATACACTTTTATACTAAGGGAGTGCCCCCATTAAACAATCAAAATACCACATTTTGGTGCCCCTCCCATCACTGCAGGTGTGACACGTCAACCCTGAGTGAGTAGGTGGGGACCCAGACATATTGATGTAAATATAGTCTGTTCAGAAATTCTAGTGCCTCTCATAGAGCTTGTAGGTGATGCAGAGGAGGGAAATGGGTCGGTAGCTCTTCGGGGATAATGGGTCTTTGCCAGGTTTAGGGATTGCAACTACTCCAGCCTTTTTCCAAACAGAAGGGATGCTTTTCTGTGCTATGCATGTGTTCAGCATCCCCACAAGCCAGGTCCTTGCGATAGGTCCCAGGTGCTGTATCATTTCTGCCAGTATGCCATCAATCCCTGCTGCTTTTCCGGGTTTCAACTTTCCCATTGAAGTTTCACGTTCTTCTAAGTCGAAGGGTTTGGTTTGAGGGCTGGCTGATTGTGGTTGGTCTGATACCACTGTGCGATGGTATTCTATGTGGGTCGGTGGCGGTGTTGGTTACAACTGTTGGCCACCAGTTGTGACCAAGACCGCCACCGACCCACAGGAGAATACCATCGCACAGTGGTATCAGACCAACCACAATCAGCCAGCCCTCAAACCAAACCCTTCGACCTAGAAGAACTTGAAACTGCAATGGGAAAGTTGAAACCCGGAAAAGCAGCAGGGATTGATGACCTACTGGCAGAAATGTTACAGCACCTGGGACCCAACGCAAAGACCTGGCTTGTGGGGATGCTGAACACATGCATAGCACAGAAAACCATCCCTTCTGTCTGGGAAAAGGCCAACGTGGTTGCAATCCCTAAACCTGGCATAGACCCATTATCCACAAAGAGCTACCGACCCATTTCCCTCTGCATCACCTACAAGGCTATATGAGAAGCTGCTACTCCAACACCTTGTTGCCACTCATAGATACCAAGCTGACTAAAGACCAAGCTGGTTTCCGTCCCAGCCGCTCCTGTGCTGGACAGAGCTCAACCTCACCCAACACATTGAGGATGGGTTTGAGGGGAAACAAATAACTGGAGCAGCATTCAGAGATCTCTCTGCTGCCTACGACACTGTCCAACACCGCACAATGGTCAGGAAAAGCCTCCTCAACAACAGGCGCTTCTATGTTCAGTTAAATGACCAGAGGAGTAAATGGAAAGCCGAAAAGAACGGCCTTCCACAAGGTAGCGCGCTCGCCCCCCTCCTTTTCAATATCTAAACAAACGACCAGCCACTTGAAACCCAACCCATCAAAAACCCAACTATGCAGCTTCCACCTGAGGAACCGAGACGCAAAAAAAGAACTGAGCATCACAAACTCTCAAACCATACCCACCCCATGTAACTTGGAGTTACACTGGACAGTTTAACGTCATGCCCAGGACGAAAAGTTATAGAGAACACCAACATGACAAACCCTACACTTAAACCCTCTATATTTAATAAAAAACAATTCTGGACAGGAATCCTGTATTGCAGGGGTGCCCAAAAGGTACATCATGATCTACCAGTAATCACAAAGGTTGTGCAGGTAGACCATATGGCATGCCCCTGTATATAATCTATCACTTGAATTAAGGTGACTTGACACCAGCTCAAATGTTGCACACAATCATCAGTAGCAAAAGTACAAAGTTATTGTGACAGTAATAATTGCTATAGTGTGTGTTCAGTAACAGGAATATTCCTGTCTCTCCAGCTCTTTAATAAATAGAAAAGGGTTTAATCAGGAGTTGTAGTAGCCACAGGATAATCAAAGCGGTGGATATTGCTCTTGTCTTCATGTCTTTATGTATGTAAATTGTCTTGTTTGTGTTATGTCAAATGCGTGTATACATGTTCTGCATATACTTGGCTGCTGTGTTGCAAGATAATGGGAGTTACTGATACTATGGGACTGAATGGGAGTGAAAGGGAGGTACTGTTACTATGGGACTGATACTATGGGAGTGCATGGGAGTGGATGGGAGTGAATGGGAGGTATTGTTACTATGGGACTGATACTATGGGAGTGAATGGGACTGAATGGGATGTACTGTTACTATGTGACTGAATGGGAGTGAATAAAAGTGAATGGGAGTGAATGGGACTGAGTGGGAGTGAATGGGAGGTACTGTGACTATGGGACTGTGTTTAACAAAAAGCTGGAGAGACCGGGAGACCTCTGTTACTGAACAAACACTATAGCAATGATTACTGTCACAATATAGAGCTATTTAACACTGTTACTGAACACACACTATAGCAATGATTACTGTCACAATATCTATTTAACACTGTTACTGAACACACACTATAGCAATGATTTCTGTCACACTATAGAGCTATTTAACACTGTTACTGAACACACACTCTATAGCAATGATTACTGTCACAATACAGAGCAATTTAATTTAGGTAACCAAATTGACCCCAATAGTAGATCTTTACACTCAATAGTTCAATTGTTGTTAAGCATCTGCTTAATTTCCAAAAAACTACACAATTAGAGAATGTAGAAGATTGCTACTTTTGATCCTTTAATTATATAATGCTGATTGTAGCATAGTGGTTAGTGACTGAGCTTTGTTAACATGAGTGCCCGGGATCGTTTCCCACCAATTTCAAAGAATGTTTGTTGCTTCGCGCCAATTTTCACAGAATGTGTGTCCTTTACCTACCAAACAATACTCTTCTCACCTCTAGTCGATTATTTATTCAGCGTTTGAACCACGGACCAACATTTGACGCCATCTAGTCTCTCAGACCCATTTGAGCCACTGACCACCATTGTGAGAGTCTATTAATGTGAAATGGTGGTCCGTGGCTCAAACATGTTATCACTTTTTAAGTTACTTGTTGTGTTTAGAATCTGTGACCAGTGCCAGCAGAATATGCCTCAACTCGATTTTTACAGATTACAGTAAATTATTAAAGTACAGAATGTAAGCTTTCATATGATGTATCATTCAATGAAATTGGACAATAATTGAAGGAGATATGACCATCTAAAACTTGTTGAAACAGAAACCCCAAAGCAGAGAATAAGCCATGCAAAGAATCCTGAAATTTTAGCACCACTTGAATGGGTGTGACAATAGATACTTGTCCACAACCCTAATTTCTTGCATAATCACTGACCACCATTGTGAGAGTCTATTAATGTGAAATGGTGGTCCGTGGCTCAAACATGTTATCACTTTTTAAGTTACTTGTTGTGTTTAGAATCTGTGACCAGTGCCAGCAGAATATGCCTCAACTCGATTTTTACAGATTACAGTAAATTATTAAAGTACAGAATGTAAGCTTTCATATGATGTATCATTCAATGAAATTGGACAATAATTGAAGGAGATATGACCATCTAAAACTTGTTGAAACAGAAACCCCAAAGCAGAGAATAAGCCATGCAAAGAATCCTGAAATTTTAGCACCACTTGAATGGGTGTGACAATAGATACTTGTCCACAACCCTAATTTCTTGCATAATCACTCCCCCACCCACTAACCACTCCCCCACTAGGTTAAAGTAAAAGTAAGTTAAAGTAAAGAAATATAGGACTGAAGTTGTTTAGTGTATATTTTGTAATAATACAATCTAAAAAGTAACTAGTAGGCTAACAGAGTTTTCAATGGATATAGGCTATGTAGTTTTAGACCAATGCTTTAACATGTGTGCAATGAAACAAAGGGCAGAAGAATGAGATCTAACACCTTAGTAGCCCCTTTCGGGACCCTACGTAAAACTTTTCTGATATTTTGTTGAGCTTTACGTTGGGTCCCTGCTCACTACTGTATTTTCGTATGGAAATTCCTATATGCGGATGTGGAGATTCTCTCTAAAATAGGACCCGCGGCATGTGACGCCATTATTTTCCTTGAGTTATTCTGAATTCGGTAACTTTAAGTAGCTATACATCCAGCTGCGAATATCTCCTGTGGCGCGGAAGCCGTTAAGTATTTTTAATCTTTGTTTGACCGATTTGGTCGCTTTATTTCTTCTTGTTTGTTTACCGTTTATTGTACCGCCTCCCGGTGTGCGGTTGGCTTGTGAGGCTACGTCCCTGCCTCTGATCTGCTGTGTCATAGCTATAGCGCCACTAGCTAGCCAGATAGGCGGTACAATGAGGTGTCAATAAACAAGGAAGGAAAAGAAGAATCCAAGCTTCCAAATCGGGCAAACATATATTAAAAATACTTAACGGCTTCCGCGCCACAGGAGATATTCGCAGCGGCATGTATGGGTACTTATACTTTACATATTCAGAAAGCCTCATACTGAAGAATATTGTCAAAGAGCGCGGGGAGGCGGTAAACATGAGCCAGTAAATGTTTTAATCAGGTGGCATGGACGACGTGGAACAGGACCCAATGCACTGGGTCGAACAAATGTCAGAAACTTCAGTAGCATTTGGGTTCTGCTTGGAGGGCTAACACCTTAGGTGCCCCAATAAACCCTTTTGAAAGTACAACAATTCAATTTAACTTATACACTACCTGGTTGTAAATAGCTGCAGTACAGAATTTTATGCAGGTCTACTTTAAGCAATCAAAGTCAGACAATTGACCCAGTATTTTGCTATTTAAAAAAAACAGATACAGCAAACAGCAAGTCATAATGATCATTAGTCAATTGATACCGTTTCGTAGAGACGGCCTACACGACGCGTGATCTTGGCGCTGGGTGCGCGAGGGAAAAAATAAAGCGATTTCCCGACATTTCCTTTTCAATTGATACCGTTTCATAGAGACGGCCTACACAAACGTTCTATATACCAAATGAAAGCCTGCATTTCATAGTTTACATAGTATATAACCTTTTTTTAAATGAGCAAGAAATGAGTGACACAGACGGCTAGCTAACTAGGCTAGCTAGCTTCTAGCCTGTTGTTTGTTGGTGAAAGACTCCAAGTTGGGAAGTGTATTTCAGCGAGTAGCTATACGTGGTTTTGTTTATTTACTCCAAGCTGGGAAGTGTATTTCAGCGAGTAGCAGCGAGGGTTATACTTTACAGAAAATAAACAAAACCACGTATAGCTACTCGCTGAAATACACTTCCCAGCTTGGAGTCTTTCACCAACAAACAACAGGCTAGAAGCTAGCTAGCCTAGTTAGCTAGCCGTCTGTGTCGTGTGTTAAAGAGCCAAGATCATACGTCTTATACGTTCTTTTAATCATAACTCGCTCATTTCTAATGTGAGTCTATAAATGTAACATGGTGGTCCGTGGCTCAAATACTTAATGAATAATGGACCTCGACTAGATGGAAAAACAATTGTGTTTGTTTTGGTAAGAAGGAAAAACACTCGGTCATCGACGGGCCCGTTGTTTATAAACCTTCAACAGTAACCATTCGGTCGTACAAACATCATATATAAACATCATAACAAGTAACTTCAAGTGATAGACGTTTGAACACAAAAACAACAACAGCGTTAAGTATTAAATAACATTTAATCACTTACTTGCTCCGAAGACGGACCCGGAAGATGGTGACGTGGCACTTCCAAACAAACACTGACCAAGCCGACCTCCACGCGTCTCTTCCGTATTTGAGGACGGCGGCACTTCCTTCCGGTGTGAGGCCACGCCCGCGAGATTTAACAGCGAATTTATTGTAGTATATTGTAGTCCTTCTACGTTACATCCGGGTCCCTTGGTCCCATCCGCTTCTCATTGAGCACCGAAGTCCTGACGTAACTGGCTCATCCCGACCATTCCCCTGGTCTACTATAAGCGTTGTGGTCCAAAAATAAACAAGCTGTCTCGGCGTTATTGTCAGGGAGGTGTCTCTGTATCGTTTGCAACAGTCAGTCACTCATTGATTGATTGATTGATTGATTGAAATATTTATTAACAGTTTGTAGAATTTACAGTACATTTTAAGCACAAACTCAATACAAAGACTGTCAACTGTGAGTGGACGACACACTTGTAAATGCTCATATATGATACGGTCTGCTTCTAGCGAAAATCGAACTAATTCAGCAGCAGTAACATTAGCGTTTTCTCTCAGTCAGTTGATTCTTCATATCCATATGAGTGAAGCGGCCGGGGTGACATGTTTATTGTTCAAACACAGTTGTTATAATGAGGCTTTCAATGCAACTAAACAAATACATGAACCTGGGGACTGACGCCCTCTACTGAAAGTGACGTCAGACTTCGGTGCTCTATTGTAAATGCAAAATAGCTACGCGTGAATCTTTTTTTTTTTTACAATAACGTTATTTGTCAGAAAGGAAGCCATTGAGGGTTAAAATGGGTCTTAATGCTTCCAACTCATATAACTGTCACCAACAACACTTTTAATGATATTACATGAAGCAGACAGCCCTGTGATGAAACCTTTAGCATTACACTGTGGTTAATACGTTTTTATTCACAATGGAATGTTATTGTACTCTTAATATATCATGTGTAGCACAGCACAGTAGATTCATATTTCAATCGATCTGGGATGTTAAAATTGTGCAAAACTCTGTTCAATGAATGGCCTCTTCTGCTACATTAAAAATTACTAAACATTAAACGTTACTTATACCTGTTATTGAGACTCCTATAGAGCATGTTGACATGGATAGCTTGGTTAGTAGTATCTCTGTTAGTTAATGCAGTTTGATTGATTAAATTAATAGCCTATTTTATTAGACAAAAATGTAGAACAGGAGTGTCATAGAGTGGAAAATGCCATTTGGTTTAATGTCACAGAATGCAGTGCCACGTAGAGCAGCATGATAAATGGTTAACTTTATAGTGTGTTCAAAAATGGCAGATCTGCAAGTTCAGTGTCTTGAATGAGATGTGCTGTGAGTTTGCATATCTGCTATTGTCCAGCATAGGACCGTTGCACAGTGAAGTATAAACAAGGCTTTAGGATTTATAAGTCGTTTTTAGAATATAATATAATATTCACTCCAGTGAATAGCATTTATCCATTTAGATAACTTTTTGATGTTATTTAATTACTTATTTTTACACAGAAACATAATGTGTGTCTTTACAATAACTGTAATGTAATAATAATACTAATAATGTAATGTAATAATTATTAATTAAATAGCCTTATTTTATTCTGAAGGCAACCGGATGTCTTAAATTAGCTAGCTCTCAGACAGGAAGTTCTAAATTAGCTCAAAAGACGGAGCCCAGAACTGACAGGTAGGCTACAGTACCAAAAAAAAGCCCTATCTTGACCACAGAAACGCCCCTAAAAGACACGGTATCCTACCGTCGGTATACGTGTAACATAGTGTGTATATACAAATTGGCAGATTTTATTTTTTATTTTGCACGTCACTTTCTGACTTTCCAAAGGAAACGTTTTAATGCCTTATTGCTGTGTTGTTGGTGATTTGTGGATTCGTTTTTAGATCAATCAGGGATCTGTTAATAACTTAACTGTACTGCAGTCTGCAGTTGTTCCCAAATCCACATTTGTTGAGCCCCCATTAGACCCCCATTAGACACTATACTTGATATGTATCAAACAAATTTGGCTAATAATAAATTTATTAACATAATTTCAAACATTAAACCATTTAAACTTCTTCACCTGAACTGAACCAGCTCGGTGAAATAACTCAGTACTCAAAACATGTTAATTGATATCAATTTTATTTATAACTTAAATGTCATGTAAATGTACAACGCACAAAATGTATGTCACCATAACCAAACATGTATTTCTACTTGATAAACCTTATTTATTGGAAGACGGAGCACTTGCAGCATAGATTTTGAGTCTATAATTTTGTTCTAAATACCTGCAAATTGACAAATTGTACATAACTCCTGTACTGGACGCTTTATCGTATAAAGTAAAGAAAATAAAGAACCAGACCACGTGATTAGACAAAAAGTCTCTGCAAGCTGATAAAAAAAAAACAGTTTCTTACCCAAACTTACAAGTGAAACTTCAGTAGTATTTAACCCATTCTGACCTGAGATCAGATTCATACGAGGTTTCCACATGGACACACACTGGTCTGATTAACCCATTCTGACCTGAGATCAGATTCATACGAGGTTTCCACATGGACACACACTGGTCTGATTAACACGGTTCTGAATGTGAAAATCTGACATAACATTTCTATGTTCCGCATCTAGAGCCATACTGTAAAATAGATTCCAGCCTCACAAGAACTATGCATACATTTCACCTGGGCTGGTGGTGATTCACATTAAATGCCGGCAAAGCCATCCATCCTTTAATCACTTGAAACATGTGAAATTACAAATGTTCAAAAACAGCCTCACAATGCTGTGTTGTGAGATTGTAGATCAGCCATTTTTACAATTGAACATTGTTGTGCGACTAAGTGTATATATTATGTAGGACTTAAGAGGTTAATTACAAAATGATGTAACAATAACTGAACGACTTCTACAAACATCTGTCAAAGGCGTCACAAACTAGAAAATTCGCAATTTAAAAAAATTGCAGAGTGTGGTTGCCGCAGTGGCTTACATATGCCCCTCCCACTAGTATTGCCAGCCAATTACAATTTCAAGTCACGCCTTAGATCATGCGTAAGTAATTCGGAGGGGATTTAACCCCCGAAATTCATGTTTTTGCGACAAACGGTTACATTTCTCGCATTTCTTTGCGGCGCCCCCTATGGATGATGCTTTTAGAACTTGGTTGATTGAACCACCCCGGACATGTGATTGAAATGTGGGATGGATTGGACATTCCGTTCGTGATTTATGGCATTTTTTGTGATATAGGCCCCTCCTACTAACTTCGGAAGACGATTACGGCCGAACGATACGCACTTTAAAAATTCTGCAGTTCAGTTTTAATTGGATGGGTCCAGAGATCACGTGTGCCGATTTCTGTGAGATTTGGACAAAATCTGTAGGAGGAAAAGCAAAAAGTGTGTTTTGGACAAAATTCAAAATGGCGGAAAATCTATCATGGCGGAAATGGGCGTGGGAAGATGCGTCATGACCAAAGGAATCCAGGGAAAAAATAATTTTGATTTTACGACCTACGGTTCAAGAGTTATAAGCCAAAAGGTAAAGTGGGCTGTTATAGCGCCACCATGAGGCCGACCGATAACATTTTAGGGTTAAATAATTTTAGGGATAATGTTGAATTATCCCTAAAAGTTTTGTAACTATAGTGATTACAGTCTCCGAGGAACAAATACTTGAATGTGAATTTTTGCCTTTTCCCATTCATGTCAATGGGGAAATTTAATTCACTAATAAATTCATATCAATTAAACTATACAACATTTCTCTTAACAAAATACAAGCACACGATTCCCGATTTCCGGTCAATTTGACATATGGCTCAAGTGCGTACAGCGTACAGTGTGGGAGGTATAAAGCGTCAAAATAAAGACTACTCCAGTGAAATAATAAAGTGTCACAGTTACAAGAGTCTGGTTGCAACCACACTAACTATTCCACCACCAGCAGATTCAACAGATGAAACTAATTGGTGTTTTGTTGTGACTAGTGTTACAGGTCAATCTCTCATGGGCTCTCATTTAATGGTGCAGTAAGTATTTTCTAGTGTATTTGTTCAGTATTGGGGTCTCCCTGTGTCCCCAGTTCTTGAATTCACTAGTACATGTGTTTATGCTCAATGTCAGTCAAGAATTCCTCCAAACCTGAAACTCATCACCAGTCATTTAGCAATAAACCACGAGAGGTCTCAGGTGAAGGTGTGGTTGTATCGGTGAAATTTACACCGGTCACGTGATGGTAACCAGCCAATCAGAAGTATTGGGACTAACCGTTTTAGAAAATAAAGTTAAACAACACCCAATCCCATTTGGCCATGAGTTCTCCTGACATCACAGCAGGTCATTTCTCAGTCTGTACCGTGAAATGCACAACGGTAATGCATGAGGCATTTTGTATCATTGTGATGTATTGTATAGCTGTAACACTAGTTTTCATGGAAATGAAAACTTTTTTATGTGCAAAAGGTATTTGGCATATTGGATGCAAACAAAAAAGAGCAAATTACGTTTTTAGTAAAGTAGCTGTCTTCAATGCATATAATATAACAAAATACATACATAAATGGATGCACCTGGGACGTATCCTCAGTGATGTATCCCAAGGTCATCAGGGTTTCGGGTCTCGCAACATCATACCCCTCACTCAGGTGACCCAGCCGGGAGTGATCAAGTCCCGACTTACGTCCCAGTAGCTACCCTCGATAAGTCCCATTAGGGAAAAACCAGGGCCACACAATCCATTCCATGAACTACTCTGCCGGGACTGGGAGGTACCATTCTGGCACATGGAAGGACTAGGCTCTGTGGGTTGACACCTGTCCGGGCCCCTCCTACGTCTCACCAGGTCCACTCCTGCTCTCACCAGGTCAGGCCCTGTGCGTTGCACCAGACTCCCAGCACCAGGCACTTTATTCAGGAATGGTGGATTCTCAAGCCGCAACGGTTCCGCAGGCCCCACCTTGCCCTTGGTGGTGCCGCCGGCTCCGCTTGAGGCTTGCATGGGCCTCCTAAAGGCCTCACCGTGGGTTTGTTGGGCTTCTTCCTCACGGAAGACACAGGCTGGGGCGCTAACCCATACTGCTCCCGGGTGCATAAGTGAATCCTTCCAAACTGTCAGAATTCTTTCCAAAGGTTAAAGCAGTACTATACCTATATGTAGCTTTCCTCTTCTACTCCGAATTTGAACCTGAACCATGGTTTGTGCTGTCATTTTTACCATTGAGCTAATAGAGCCGGCCTGCTTGCTCAGGGGAATATTTTATTATTTATCTTATCTTATCTTATAAATTATATTGTATTAACATATTCTACTATACAGATTGGACAATTGTAATGATTAAAAAGTTACATAGTGAGGCTTTAAGTGCATTAGAGTTCTTCTGCATGTGTGACAGTTAAACTCACTTGAGTACATTAACATTTACTGCAAGTTATTACAATCTTTGACTAACTTTTACCACCTGACAGATATATATATATATATATATATATATATATATATATATATATTCCCAGTAGGTCTGGAATTATACAGGGAAACAAAGAAATATGCTGAAATTTGTTCTTTACTGAACATTTTATGTACAAGAAAAATTATCAAAGGCAATATAAAAATAAAACAATTAAAATGCATAAAACATACTAGTTCCTGTAATAGAGACAGAGATAGGCCTACTTACAGAATTAAGTTAATAAATTGGCTTTCCTTAAATTATGAATTGGACCCTGCATCAAACTACTGTATTGCCCCAATTTGTATTTTCAAATGCAATTACTTGGGTTGTTTATAATTGAGTAGTAGTTGTAACAGATGTCTCCCACATGTAGCAAATTATCATAGTATAATAAAAAACATTTTACAATATCAATGTTAAACCTGCACTTTCAATTATGTTTTGCAGGCCCACAGACAACTATTCCATACATAGTTGTCCAACAAAAAGCCAACAAAGAAACAGAACATACTTTATATTGACAGTCTGAAATGTGTTCTGAATACTCAGCACATCATTAAGATGATTGATATCAATAGTTTAGTCTACTCTCGGCTGTCACGTGTGATGAGTTATGGAATAATAATATTTTCTATTAAAGTACCACTGTGCAAGGACAACAGTTTCAGTTGTTGTGGATCAGAGGCTACCAAACCTGACATGATCAATGAATCACTTTACTGTATTTCAAAAATAGGGAAAATAGGTTTGTGAAGCGCTTTGAGCTTGTAGATGAGCTAATTCAAATATTTTTAATTATTGTTTAATATTCTTTTTTAATTTGTGAAATATTCTGTTTTGTTTTTTTGTGAAAAAATACAATACATTTAATAATAATAATAATAATAATAATAATAAAATCATAGGAAAGTTAAAGACTTCTTTTCCTTTCATAAACCCCATCCATGATGCCGGTGGCAATTGGAAAAGTGGACAACATTGTCCTTAAAATGTTGTCCAAGTGTCATGGTCTTAAGATAAAGAGAGGCTTACATACTGTAGAAGAAGAAGAAGACAGTCAGGAAAGACACGTGCCCTCTTGTCAACTCGTTCTGATGTCAAAGATGAATCAATAAATCATCTCATTTTTAAGTTCCCTGTCATTCCAAAAACTCAGTGTGAATAATACATACTCTGTACAAAATAATGATTCCCATCCTTCTTTCTGTGAAATCTGTGCTAATCTCACACATTGTGAACTGTGCATAATTATTGAAACATAAACACATTTTCAGGTGTGTGAGAATGCATTTGGCCATGGGTTCTCACACCTCAAAACTCAGTCTCTCACTCAGACACACAACAACGTTTTGATAGTTTTGTCACGCATGTACACAAGCAGGCAATTTGGGTCCTGGCAGGTAATTTCAGAAATGACATTGACCCTATTATGTAATCTTATCAAATAAAGTACAATGTGATAAAAGAAACAGAATTTAACTAGGTGTATGCTCAGTCATGTGACTGAGGGGTTAGGCAGGTACTGGGTACCAATCAGACGAATTCTGAAGATAGTAGAAAAGTAAATAAGTGGATATTAACAGATATAAACGCTATAGGAGTGCAAATCAGTTTGGTTCGGGACTCTTTCAAGGTTCAAGGTTTCTTAATCGTTACATCTTGTGTATGGTTACATAAGAGTACAATTATTTTGTTCTGCTTTCCTGTTCCTCTTGATCACTTAAGCCCAAATTTGACCCTCTGAGGCCTTTTGCTTTGCAAACTTGTGCCAGAGTTCAGTCTAACATTGGACATAACTTTTACCAAGTGATCACTGGACAATTTGAGGCATCTCACTCCAAGCTTTGGCCTTCTTCTTGGCTAGGGCCATCCAGGGAGGCTCATCCTGAGGCTGGGACGGCTGGGTAGGGCTGGAGTGTCCTGCAGGTCTGGATGGAATTGTACCAGATTGTGCCAGGGTTGATCGGTTTGCAAAAGGAGGGCAGGAAAGTGTAGAACTCGACTGGCCTAGGGGTCTTTGATTGGGTTGTGCGGAGGTTTGAGGCTGTGGTGTCTTGGTTGAAGGGGGGGGTTTGGCGAGGGATGGGGAGCTTACGCAGGGAGAAACTCTAGGGGAAACTGGGACCGGAGTGGGGGCAGAGAGGACTCTTTGGGATGGGGTAGGTTGGGACAAGGGTTTGGGAGCTATGGGGGCTGGGTGTGACTGGGATTTGGCTGGCTGAGGTGGCACAGGTGTTGGAGAAGAGAAAGCTCTCCTCCCTTCTTTTTCCACAGGTGTTGTGGGCTTGGTGGTCTCCAATGAGCTCCCTGTGGGCGATGGAAATGGCACACACACACACACACACACACACACACACACACACACACACACACACACACACACACACACACACACACACACACACACACACACACAATTCGAATTATGGGTCAGCAAGTGCGGTCTTAGACCAATTATTTTCTAAGCCAAGAACATAACCAATGGCTAATTTAAGAACTGGAACTTGGACAGACAACCTTACCAAACCAACAATATTATACAATTGCTATAAAATGTATAGAAATTTGAGTTTTATACATTTGTGTAGATTTGTGTAAATGGTAAATGGTGCATTTATATAGCACTTTTATCCAAAGTGCTTGTAATGTCCAAAGCGCTTGTAATGTAATGCACAAAGATTGTGCATTACATTCACCAATTCACACACACACACACACACTGACACACACACATTCATACACCAATGGCAGAGGAAACTATACAAGGCACCAAGCTGCACATCGGGAGCAATTAGGGGTTCAGTATCTTGCTCAAGGACATTTCGACTGGGAACCTCACGGTTCCCATCTGGCCGTTCCACCAGCCACTGAGCCCTGAGCCACTTCCGCCACTCTGTGTGGTTGTAGCAAGACGATACTACCAGCTGATGGAGAATTGCTGTCATGACAGCCTCAGTGTGTGGAGATGATTGACTTAGGGCCGATTCATACTCCTATTTTACCGCTGTTTCGGCGCTGCAGTGCCGAAATGATTTCGGCTCGTCAGAAATTTTCAGTAGCACCGAAGAGCCGACTTTAGGACGGTGCCCGCCCCCCCCCCCCGAACCTCAAATGACGTCAAATTGTAGGCTCTACAGAGCCGAACCGACTTTTATTCGGCTCTAAAATAGGAGTATGAATCGGCCCTTATTCTGTGTGTGTTGATTCATTCGAAAACAAGTGTGCAGTCACATCCAGCACAAAGTTCATTTAAGTTTGGACTCAGTCAAGGTGTGACTCAGTGACTGCTTAAATACATCGGACAACTGCATAATAGGTATAATCAAATGTTACAGGTGCCACGTGCCGGTAGAAATTATTGTATTGTTTTGTGCAGGTCAGGTCACCTATGCTTGAATGTTGGTGGCATTTTATGACATTTAATTATAAAATGTTATCTGGAGACTAGAAACAGTCGTGCTCTCTTTTCAAACAGAAAACAAGAGCTTTTTCATAGAATAGGATCTCTTTCATTGTTCAAGATCTCTTCTTTTAAACAGAGAAACTGTGTATAAGGTATATACTGTAGCCTACTCCCCCATGTAAAGCGTTTTTGGGTACTTACATTTGAGATCTTATTATTATTACTATTATTATTTAATATTTATTATTGTAATGTGAGATTGGTTTTTAAACGCAATAGGACATTTTCATATATAAAACATTCCATGAAGAAAAGAAAAGAAAAGAGAGCTCTGAGTTCATCCTACTCAGTTGCCTGGCCTCATGCCATCAATTGATTTCACTATGAGGAGTTCAGAGCAACAGCGCCCCCCGGCTGTCTGCTTCATGCTTGTCTGTGCCTGTCAAGCATTCTGGCAGATTGGACATTAGTATTATGTGGGACTGTAAGTCATATATTGTTTACAGAATTATTTGCTATAGGAGACCAAATTCTCATGTGACACATTATAGTATAAAGGTATATAAACTGAAAGAAAATATGTTATCACGTATACAGTATAATTATTTAATTTATTTTAAATTGTCAATAACATTGCTTTAAAATTAAATGTACTTAATCTTGGACTATAGTGATATTAATACTAAATCATGGTCAGAGTAATAGGTGTGTCTAACTTCAATTTCTGTAATAATATTTTCACATTTGTTAAAATAACAAATATACATGATCTAAAATACTTCCGTAATCTGTAGTTGGATTTGTGATTAATTGTTTAAAACCTTATCTGGACATGAAGGTCTTTATACTTCCATCTTTCTCACTATACAGGTCATTATTTAAATCTCCTAGTATCATAATAGAAGAAGTCAAAGAGGGTAGATACTTTATCAAGTTTTCGAGAAATGTCTTCAATTTGTTTTAGGTGATCTGTACATAAGAATGATATATAGATCTTTTTCTTTTACATGTAGGCATACGTGTTCTACTCTTTCTATAACTGGCATAACCAACTCTCAATGATGACGTAATTGACATAGGGTGTAATTGGTTTTCAATGGTGACGAGGACAAGGACGATATGTTTTAGTGTCGGGAAGATTAAAGGTAATGCCAATTACATGTATGTAATCTGACACCACTGCCATATGAAGCAAGTAGTCATTACTCATACCTACGCATGAGTGACGGCTTTCGATGGTGACGTATATGTCGAGGACAAGGACGATATGTTTTAGTGTCGGGAAGATTAAAGGTAATGCCAATTACATGTATGTAATCTGACACCACTGCCATATGAAGCAAGTAGTCATAACTCATACCTACGCATGAGTGACGGCTTTCGATGGTGACGTATATGTCGATCAGTGTCGTGTGGATTAAAGGAAATGCCTCTATGTATATGTATATGTAATTTGTAAATTGATTAGCGGTATACTGTGGTTACTTTGCACCCCTTTTGATGCGTATGTATCGTCCCAGCATATCACGTCAGGGTATAACTGGTATAACTAGCTCTCAATGATGAGGTAATAAAGATGTGGATTAAAGGACCCAATGCCAGGGTGTAATTGGTTTTCGATGGTGATGTAATAACGATATGTTTTAGTGTCGGGAGGATTAAAGGTAATGCTCCTATGTATACATGTATGTAATCTGGCACCACTGCCGTATCAGGCACAAGTAAGTTGTTAACATAATGACCCCCCCCCCCCCCCATCCGAACAACCTCCTAAGATAAACGACATTCTGTATATTTTATTTCATTTCATATTTATCATAAAGAGTTTGTGTTTGCAACAAAAGCATTTTGTTGTTTATAGGGAAGGACATTATGTAAACGACCTCATGTTTATGAAAGAATAAATAATTTCCCTGTGTTTGTGTGTGTGTGTGTGTGTGCGCGCGTGTAGTTTCCAGCAACGTCTCGTCATAGAGAGCCCCCTCTCTCTGATCTCTGCCCCCTCGCCGTGTTGTGGGGCAAACTGAACCATAGCTGAATGGTGTGAATGACAATTCACACGCTTTGCGTTTGTGAAATTACTCATTTGCCGTCTAAAGATTGAACGGAAAACTAATGGGAAGACGAGGCTTGCGCTCAACACACGTACAAAGAGAGCTTTATCTCTGCAAAATCGGGGATATTATGAACACAACACACTCACACAGAATGGAAAGATAATTCTGAGAGCTACTGCCCCACTTTCAAGGCTACAAGTGATGCAATGCAGTAGCCTACCTTATTGAAAGAACGAACTATGTACCCTAATTGCTTAGCGAAACATCTGCAGAAATCTTTCATGCCCCATTTTTATTTTGGTTTTTAACTGTTAAATCTGTTCATTGGAAATAGCTGATCTGCAAGCTTAGGTTGTAGATGGATTACAATTTACTAGTGATATATAAATATATAAATAAATCAAATCATGACATGACCAGCTAGACACCCAATTAAAATTGAAACTTCATAGATTATATAAATGTGTATGTGGCTTAATTAAATGACCAGTGCTTGGCTGTTATGCAACATTGGCTGTCTGTGCACCATCAGGTTCGTCAGCCGTGCACATTTGCTTGATACTATATTGTTTGATAGAAAGTCCAGACAATAAAATCCTTCCTTCTCAAGTCCTTCTATTATGTAGTATGAACCGAGCAAATCTGCACCATTAAAGTAGTACTAGTATGGAAAAGTCACTGTTTACAAGCTCGTCATGTCACTCTAGCAAAGTGATTGATCTGTGTCTCTCCGGGTCTTACTTGCCCCAAAACAGGATGTTTATGTGGTGTACTCCATGTGTGCTGCACATCCTAACCTTTGCTGGTGAGCTCTGGTGTCTTGGAGTGGTCCCTGCAGGCAGTTGAGCTGACATACAGCGGCAAGGAAGATTTCCTATCTGGCTCCTCCTGGAAACATAATGAACCAGTTTGAACCACAGTTTGGGCAGGTTATTGTTGTGTGCGTGCGCCTTTTGTTTGTCCGGCATGGTTCTCACAGTGGTAAGGTAAGGTAATTTTATTTATAAAGCGCCTTTCAAAACAGTTGTTACAAGGTGCTGTACAATAAAATAATAGGAATAAAACAAGAACATCTCAATCAAAAATAAACCAACAATGAAATAAGAAACAGAGCAGCAAAGACAGTACCTAGAAATAGATAAAAATAGAACAGTACATAGAAATAAACAAAAGATTGAAGCAATCACTGGAGCAAACCAAAATGTTTGCGGTACAAATTAGTTTTTAGTAGCTTCTTAAAGATGTCAACAGACAGAGCATTTCTCAAGTAGAGTGGTAATTCCACAGCGTAGGTGCAACAAATGCGTAAGCTCGATCTCCTTTGGTTCGCAGCTTAGTGGCGGGGATAATGAGAAGACCTTTGTCTGAAGACCTAAGGTGTCTCATATTCACCTTGGGGTGCACCAGTTCACTTAAATAAATTGGGCCCAGCCCATGGAGTGCTAGTGTTCATAACATTACCTCTGCAGGGCCAGTATTTTCCCCTCAATATTTATATGTTCTACTTTCCCTTTTCCAAATAAATCAAGAAGGCTTTATTCGGCACTTAATCATACAGGTACAAATGTAGAAAGGTGTGTGCCGGTGTTCTAAACGGATCTCAACTCTCCCCGGGGTCCCGTTGACCCAGACTGCTGCTAGGTATTCTTTTCTGCCAGGTACAGTAGCTTACCGCATTCATCTGGTGTGCCAAACAGTCCCTAATTAGGCAGCTTGAATAAAAACCAGAAAATGTCCAGGCCACCAGGGACGAAAGTGAGATTCGTCTACAACAAGGTTTGGCTTTCGTTTGTGCCGTGATAGATTCATGGTAGCAGAACCACACAGCAAAACGCTAATTAATAACGAGGATTATTTGTGACCCCATAACTCGAACTGTACCTCCTTTGATGATACTTGACCAAGCTACCTGTGTGGACTGACTGTCAGATAATAACCATGAGTACCACAGACGAAAAACAGTCTAAGTCCAAATTTCATTCTGACCCCTCCACGAAAAGGTCTCGTTGTCCTGAACCCTTATCAATCATTTATACATTATGGATCAATAGTGTGGACTTCTGTTTTTCGTCTGTGGCATTCATTTAAGTTCTACCAAGTTCACTGCATAAAGCAACGTCACTTGTAATGATATCCAACACTACACAGACATGTCTCAAAGATACTGTATGCATTGCACATCCACACACCTACATTAGTACACGCACACGCACACACGCACACACACGCGCACACGCACACGCACACACACACACACACACACACACACACACACACACACACACACACACACACACACACACATGACATTTGACATTGGGTTGACTCTGCCAAACTTTTTCTGCTTCTGATTGTGAAAGTGCCTGACCTTCCTGAGCGTGGTCTCTTCCAGCGAGCCGTCTTTGTAGATCCTCTGTTTCTGTCTGGCCACAGAGATCCAGCTGGGGGGATCTGAACCGCCAGGAACACCACGAGGTGATGTCACGTCTAAAACAACAACACAGCAAAAAATAAATCAAGTCAAGACCACTGTATACCGTGGTGCACAATGTGGCCTTTAAAACAATTCACAGCAAAGTGAGAACCGTGTGTGTGTGTGTGTCAGGGTTGACGTCACAACTACCTAGTCCTAGTCGTTACGTCACCTCCTCCTTTTATAAGGCATCGTGCCAGAATCATTCTTTGTCGGATTATAAACTACAGTCAAGTCCGTATAAGAATATAAACCTAAGCCTTAAAACTAAGCTTAGCTTTTCACTTGTCCATCTTTAAACACGAAATCTCATCTACTCGGTAAGCCTTTAGTCAAGAAAGACTATACTCCTCCTGAAGCTAAAGGTTACACCTGGTCAGCACTTCCGCTCTTGTGACCGCGGAACATTCTCAACCCCAGTGTGTGTGTGTGTGTGTGTGTGTGTGTGTGACCGTGCGTGCGTGTGCATACCTGGGGTACACTTGGGTTTCTCTCCATGTACCTCTGGCTTCCGTGGTAGGGCAGGCTTGATGGTGACTGGCTGACTCAGTGAAGGCTTAGCACTGACTGGATGTGGCGGAGCAGCCTTATTTGTAGCTGGTTGTGCTGGGAGCTCAACAGCAGGCTGAAGGTGAGAGTAAAATCAATAAAAAAATACAGAAATGAAACCTCACCCTCCATTGGTGAATACCACAAGATTTCTCCAACCAATTAACCACTTAAACCCTGTATTCTTAGAAAAACGGAATTGGGTTACAACTTCCAACTGCACTCGGATAGCTTTTTCCCACAGAGACAGTAGGCTGACAGGAAGTGGGGAGAGTGACCTGCAGTAAAGGCCTTCGGGATCGGGAGTCGAACCCGCAGCACACTGCCAGACTGGATTACCAGCCAAGGTGCCCAGACGGCTATGCCAGCCGCCCGGGCCACACATATTTAAACAATTTGTCTCATGCTTTTGTTGCTATCCTAGGAACTATTTCTCACCTTCCACAACCCCAGCTACCACCTATTGTTTTTGGATTAGATTTTCCCTCTGAGTACCGAGAAACAGATCCATTCATCACCAAAACAAATAAATGTATTGCTCATTTTATATTCATTGCAAATATTTATTTTGTATTCATTTGATTCATGTGTTGTATTATTGTGATTATCATTATTACCTCTGTGTTCTCTTCATCTGAGCTGAAGCGGTGCAAAACTACTGTCCTCCTCAGCCGAACTCCAAATGGGCTCTCCCCCTGAACTGGACTTTCTTTAGGATAGAGATTTGGAAAAGGTTTATGCTAGTTAAGTGTATAAAATACAAACACAAGCGTGTCTGTGACCATCTTTTGCCTAACATGGGGATGATAGAGATACACCAACAACCTCTTGGGCCACAAGAGGTGAATTCAAAGAATAAAAGTAGAACCGCACACTATAGCTTTGCCAAACTTAATTAAATCATTTCCGAGTGACTTTTTGAGCTCATGCTCTTCTTCAGACTGTGTGTGAGTCTGAAGAAGACCATAGCGTCGAAACATCACTCTCTGTAATGAGAGTTTGGCAAAGGGACCTATAGTATACATACTGTGTGGCTCTACTTTTATTATTTGATCTGATGGCAAATGAGCCACATTGTTGACACAGAAACACAAGAAACACAAAAATACAAAAACTATTAACTAAAACGAAACGCAGTTGAGCAAACAATCAAATATTTTTACCTTCTGTGGCTGCAATGGTAGAGGTCTGGTTTTTACCAGGGATGGCGGTTACGTTCCTCATCTTACTGGTAGGGCTCAACACAACCTCCACCTTAGTCGAACTCACTGGCTCTACTTTAGCGAGAGGGTTGGACTGAGATGAGGAGGAGTCAGAGGAAGGACAAGGTGTAGGGGACGATGGAGACGGAGGAACAACAGGCTCGTCTGGGCTTCCTCCTCCTGTAGAGAGTGATCTCTGCCAGGCGGGGGCGATAGTGAATCGAACTTTGCTCTGGTCCGACCCAGCGGATGTCTGTTTGACCATTTCTTCTGTGATAGTTGGGGGACTGGAGGACTGTGGAGCTTCCTCTATGGTTTCGGCATCAGTGGGAGACCGTTTTCCTGCTTCTTTGTCTCCGAGACCTGCTGCGTCCTCCTCCATGCTGGCACCACTAGAGGACCGTTTTACTGTGTCTCGGTCTGTCGCTGTGTTGTCAATTTCTCCTCCAGTCGACTGCTGAGCTGGAGTCACTGCTTGCTGTGAGCTGGGAGAGACAGAATCGGTATCGACAATGGCAGTATTACTGGTGTCATTATCGGTTGTGCTGGGAACACGGGTCTCACTCTCCTCCTGTGGTTCAGTCTCGGAATAGCCATGTGATTCTGGAAAAGAGAAAGAGGGAGGTCGGGAGGAAACAGTGGCTTGCTCTGTGGCTGCTGGCTCCACAGCAAGTTGCTCTGGATCACTTTGGTCTTCTTCCAGGGTGTTCATGTCTGGATGCGACATTCCCACACTCGCTTGGTCCGCATCCTGTTGACCTGCCTGGTCAGTTGGCTCCACATCCAGTCGGTTCATGTCCATGTCTGGTTTCTGTTCCATCCCTCGCTCCATCTCCACTCCTTCATAGTCTCCCTCCTCTTCATCCGCAGAGCTCCTGTTGGAAGTGGCTTGGTGCTCTGGTCCTGTAGAGGAGGGCTGGTCACACGGCTCCGGGTGGATCAGGGTTTGGTCCATGTGCTCTGTGGCCGCCGCAGTGTCCTCGTCCAGCGCTTCGTCTGCCACCGACGCTGCAGTTGGAGTTCCGACCATCGTTTGATCAGGAACCATCTCCATCCTCTGCTCTTCCCTCTCCTCTTCCTCACCCTCATCTTCCTCAACTCCCATATCCTCCTCCACACTTTCTTTCCCATCCCTCTCTTCCCAAGCTGCCACCTCCTCCGCCTCCTCCTGCCGCTGATGCTTCTCCTCCTCCTCCTCCTCCTCCTCTGACTCTTTTTCTGGATCAGAAACTTCATTCACTTCATTCTCTCCGTCGCTCTCGGCTCCGTTACTTCCCATCGTAAACGGGTCATCCTCTTCCTCTCTGGTGTCATGCCCAAGGGTGACTTCCCGGGCCTCCGGTTTCTCCTCTTCATCCTCTTCTTCCTAAAAAGAGAAAATGAAGGAACAGAGAAGCAAGAAGCGGGAGATAAAACAAGAGAGAAATACAAGAGTTGAGGAGATTGTATTGACTTGCCAGAAGTTTGGTCTACAATACATAAACAAAACAAAATCATTAAAGATTACAAGTATACAATATAAATACGCTGTTAACACTCTAATCACCTTCTGATTAATCTCCGTCCTGGTCATCGGACGTAATTATTTGATAGGACGGAGATCTCCGCCTTGGGTTAACTGACCAGACTAACCACTATATAATATTACGGATGATTCTCAGCAATACTTACATCGTGTCCTCTGAACTGTCCCACCAAGGCTTTCTCTTCTTCTTCTTTGGTACCGTCCTCTTCTTCCTCCTCTTCCCCAGCAGCTTGACAGGAAGGCGTCGTCTCATCCAGAACCACGTCGTCTTGTTCCTTGGCGGGTGGGGTCAACGTGGAGGTCAGAGAGCTGGGGAAAACAGCATCAACCTCTTTCACCGTCCCGTCCTCTTCGATCTCCACGTCATGCTCTGCTTCCAGCACCTCCAGCGCATCCTCCGACCCCTCCTCCTCCTCCTCACTCTCCTGTTTCTCTTCATCCACGCGCAGGATGATGCTGCCGGCCTCCAGGCCCAGTGAGCAGGAGGTGAGTGGGGTCTTCAAGGAGCTCAGCACCTCCTGCAAGAAGGAACTCTCCTCTTCCTGCCCACTCTCCATCCCTCCGATATTACCCAGGACGCCATCGTCATCTTCCCCCTCAGATAGCCCCAGTGGGGAGTCTCTCTCAGGATACTCTCTCTGACAGGTAGGGGGCTCTGGGGTGAGCCTACAGGGTGCAGAAGTGAACAAGGAATTGTCACACTTGTCCGGTAGCCGAGGTGGACGGGTGGGAAATTTGGTATATAGTCTTTTTTATTGGCCTAAAATATTGTCTATATACATACATTCATGAATCCACTTGCTGACCGGCTGTCAGTATTGGGCATTTTTTTATAGGGGTTTCTTGTGACCTAACAGCTATGGCAGGCAAAGATGTCAAAAATGTCAAACTTTCCTTTTGCTTTAAGTAGCATGTGTCAAACTAGGGGGTTGTCATGATTCTGAATCCATTCCAAGCATTAGTTTTGCACAAAATACACTAAAAACAGCCATAGCCACTTGCCCAAATGTGCCCAAAATCAGCTGACCTCATCACATTTGTCATGATTGCAATGGCCGTTTTTAGCCCAAGGAGTGTTTTTAATGCACAACTAATGCTTGGAATGGATTCAGAATCATGAAAGCCCCCTAGTTTGAAATTTCCCACTTTAACAAAAGAAGCTTGTCGGCTGCCGGACTACACTGCTGGGAGTGGAGAATGGCAAGACGGGTCAAATGAATGTTGCACACAAACTGTGTGGTTACATTTTCACTAAACATGTTGGAACTCTTGTGTCCCAAGGGTTCAATTCCCACCTCACCAACAGTGCTGCGTGCAATCTCTCCCCCCTCTCTACCCTCACTTTTATGATTTTCTTCACTTAATTACTTACTAAAAAGTAAGTAATCGAGAGTAGCGGTAGTTACACACACACGCCAGGGACCAGAATACTTCAAACCCAAACAATTAGTCAAAAATAGAACTACAAAACGCGTGTTAGAGCTTAAACAACAAATAACCAGCAACTGCATTTACTTAATCACATGTGAAAAATGTGGTTTACAATAATATGTCGGAGAAACGGGTAAAACAATAGGTACAAGGCTGGGACAACACAGATACAATAATAACAATGGAAAAAAGACAACCACAAGGTTTGTGCAACATTTCATGGCTCACGGCATTGAAGCTCTAAAATGCGCTGGACTTCAACACAATCCCAACTGGACAATAGGACAAAGACGTTTTAATGAAAAACAGTGGATTAAGAACCTCAACACGGATTTTCCTGGAGGCTTAAACATGCCTAAAATCAGATCTTGAACACAACAAAAACTTAAACTCAGGATTAAACTGGAGAAATCTAAAAATGATTGGATCAGACTTCCTTCAGATACATGGCGAATGCATTTATTCCTTGCATTGTGCCTACACATGTTGCGACTTGCTGTCGCAACATGTGTAGGCACAGTGCACTGAAGTTTTTTAATTCCCCCCCCCCCACACCGCACATTCAAACTCATGTCATTCTTTTGTTTTGAGGCTCTTTTATGCCTTTAACAGTAGACCGATGAAATTGGGAGAGAGAGATGAGGAGTGACACGCAGCAAAGGTCGTCGGGATCGGGAGAGATTGCATCCAGCCCTGTTGGTGACGGGACACCACTTTGGTCCTCAAAGTGGGGTCCCGTGACCCTCAGGGTTCCTTGAGAGGGTTCAAATTTGACCCTTACATGCCTGTAACTCTGAAAATGTACACTCTCAAGAGTTATGGGTGTCTTCTCTGCATCACAAACGCACAACACAACCAGATCTGATCTGAATCACCTTGAGGCCCTGGTGGAGGGTGAGGCCAGGGGCTGGCCGTCTGGAGCTTCCTCCTCGGGGAGACGTTTCTCGCTGTCAGAGAAGAGAGCAGAGGAAGCGTCTGGGGCGTGAGAAACATCCGGTCCTGCTCCTAACTCATCCTCCTCTCCCTCGTCTTCCTCTGTATCTCTCAACGGGGATCTCGTGGAATGCTCTGGTCGTTCCCTCTCTTCCTCCGCTGTCATTCTCAGCTGCTCCCCATTCAAATCTAACAGGCAAGATATAAGAGTCACTGTGTGGTCAACGTACGGTAAGAATAGGCAGGGTTCATATTTGAAATTTGAGAGGAGAGGAGAACAAAAAATATGTTTTGAAAATAGATGTCATTGGCTATGACAGTATAGAATAGAATTGAACAGACATGAACAAAACAAACCAAGATAGAAGAGTATAGAAGACAGAACAGAACAGAACAGAAGCTCTATCATTCCATAGGAAGACAAGTTTCTAATCTAGTCATTTTTGGTGGCTACAAATAGCTGCATAATTATGGTAGTTTACCTCATTGTTTTGTATTATTTGGCCTAAAGGAAATATAGACCTGGAACAACCCTGCAGGTCATCAGCTCGGACACTTTTCTGTTCTTTTTCTCTTTTTTTTTATCCCACGATTTTGTAACCCATTTTTCACCCCTGTGTCAATCATCTAATGTGATCCTGGGCTCTACACACCATCCACCAACCTAGTCCCCATATATGGGGGACAAGGGGAGAGCAACAGACTTGAACTCATGCTTCCTTCATGCCTGAGTGTCCAAGTTGCTCCTTTACACCTGACAGGGGGGAGTTTCCCTGGTTGGACGTAGCGCGTGGAAGGAACACGTTATTCCAACCAGTTCCTTTCCCCTCCATCAGGCGCCCCGGCTGGCCAGGGGGAGGCAGTTTAGTGACCAGGATTACTGCATGTTTTTGTGAGGGTACCTACCCTAGGGGACACGGGGAGAACATGCAAACTCCACACAGAAAGGCCCTTTCGCCAACCCCGCCTTCGGGTATGGGCACTGATGACGCGGAGGAGGAAACATGCTCGGACACTTTCTGTCGTGAAGATATGCCTTGAACGAACCACGCAAGGACATTTCCTTGCGTGGTTGTTCCAGGTCTATATTTCCTTTAGGCCAAATAATACAAAACAATAAAGAGTCCCACACAGTTGTGTAATCTTTGTAATAGAATTAGGTTAGGTAGGTTTCTAGGTCCAGCAATGGCATGAATTAGAATTGAAGGTGTCTACAGATTTGCAGCTGGGACAGTTCCAGATTTGACAGCTTCCATAAAATGTGTATTCACAATTACAGGATTGTATTTTCTTTACAGTTTCAGATCAAATATAGATTTTTACTATAACAGAAAAACCAGAGAAACACAGACCTCCCCTCTCCTGCTCATCTCTCTCTTCAACTGACTCAGCGATGGAAGTGCTCAGTGTCTCGTCCATCAATGAGTCTCCCTCAATTCTCAGCTCCACCCTCTGCATGGAGAAAAGACGTTGATGCCATTAGCAACCATTTCATATTCAACATACAGGGCCTGCTGTACAAGTGTTGCAATTCTAAAAACGGTGCACAACAAAACTGTAGTCAATGGCTAAATTGTGCTGTATTTATTTTACATACTGTACTCATTTAGAGAGATGTCGCAACGTGTTAAGTCAGAAAGTGGGTAAGCAGTAGGTTTACCCAGCCACAAGTTGTGAATGAGTTTTATTAAATGTGTGGATAATGCACAATAGGGTGGTCCTTCAAATTGGAATGAAAATAGGATTGCTTTTCAAAGCAGTGTGTGTGTAGGTTTGTTGTTCCGCCGTCCAAGCCCATTCAAACCTTCCCCAGACGTATCGGTAGTAGGAGTTCTCTGATCGTCTGGCTATGCGAGTTATAATTAACGCAGTGGGTATCCTGTTTGTTTGGAATGCAAGCCATAGTGCAAACCATAGTACAACCATGGACATTATTCCGCCCTCTCTGTATTTGTGTCTTACACTAGCGGGTTTCCTCTTGGTGTGGGCTTTGTGTCGCAGACCCAGTTTGTGTTTGGCTGCAGAGTTATCCAGACAGACATTCGGGCTGGCTGGTTGGCTGAAGTCACCTGGAACCACCACCAGGGGGCTCACCGCTCTACTGGAAGCAGCACAGGATAACTGGGGAGGAAAAAAGATATCTTGTCAATTTGCACCCTCTAAAAACATCCCATCACAATAAACTTAACACCAATGGTAGGATAACTCAATCTGAAGCTTATCATAGAAAGAATATGAGGTCCTTGACACAGAATATGAGATGGACAGAGATTTTGTTCATTTGTAGGATTTACCCAACAAGGGCATGTGACTAAATAATTACTAGATTGGATCCATTGGAACGTAGGTTATTTTTTACATTTCCTGAAAAGGGTATGGTTGTGGTCATAACATTTCTGCCCTGCAGTGACAACAATATGCACATTTGCTCCATTCCAGTGTAAAGACCCCAAATCAGAAATCACTATCATGGTCATGGTCAGTTGGTCACCTATCAATATTTATTCACAGCTTTTCTTCCATTTGTAAATACTCTGGTGGCTTGGTGACACAGCAGACTTCAGAAATACTCTGGTGGCTTGGTGACACAGCAGACTTCAGAAATACTCTGGTGGCTTGGTGACACAGCAGACTAAATACTCTGGTGGCTTGGTGACACAGCAGACTTCAGAACCTGAGCTGAAATACTCTGGTGGCTTGGTGACACAGCAGACTTCAGAACCTGAAATACTCTGGTGGCTTGGTGACACAGCAGACTTCAGAACCTGAAATACTCTGGTGGCTTGGTGACACAGCAGAAATACTCTGGTGGCTTGGTGACACAGCAGACTTCAGAACCTGACTGAAATACTCTGGTGGCTTGGTGACACAGCAGACTAAATACTCTGGTGGCTTGGTGACACAGCAGACTTCATATAAATACTCTGGTGGCTTGGTGACACAGCAGACTTCAGAACCTGAGCTGTCTTGGGCCTTGCATTCGAGATAGACTAAACAGATCAAGATTGTTATGCTGGATTATTTACAACTTTGTGATTCCGTCAAAATGTTGGATTTCCACTTAACCGGCAGCTAACTAAGGAAGCACTTTAACCATAGAAAAAGTAGGGGGACAGATGGCAGTGACATGAGAGAGAGAGACTTTCCAGCTGTATAAATATAAGCACTCCTTATCAGCTCTCTCTGACATCACTGGTGAAGTGGTGATACACCCAGGGTTCCATGCCTCTGCTTTGGATGCATTCATCTGGTCAGACTGAATAAAATACATGCATTCTATTTTGGGAAACGGATGCATTTATATTTGATAATAGCACAATTTAACAATCCATATATATAAAAATTACAGATATGTTAACCTCTTTGTCCTAACATTTCAAGATTTGTCAAATCTTTCAAATATGTTTCTATTTTGCGATGCATTGAGCTTGTAAATCAACATTCCTATTTATTTGAGTATGAAGATTGTTTAGTTTTTTTACGCATTCCTGAGCCAATCATTTGATGACCTAATTTGTGTCTCCACCAGTCATCAAATGACTGGCTTAGGCTTATCAAAAGAAATATCCATGAATTCAAGGATTCATAGGGTTGTTTTTACAAATTGAACCCAGGATGCATACACCTCTCTGTCTGTCCACCTGTCCTCATCTGTCTTTCTGTCTCCTCCTGTCTGTTTTTGGACTGTTTGTTTCTGTCCATAACTATGTCTCTCTTCCTGTCTGTCTGTGCAGTCTCTCTATCAACCTGTGTCTCAACATGTCTCCCTCCCTTCTCGTCATTCAAACTATTCATGCATGTATTTCTTTAAATGTACACCACACACGCACGCATGCAAACGCACACAAACACTGACACACACCATCTCAACAATGAACGTTATGGAAACAAATAGATAAAGTAAAGAGATAGATTGTGTGTGTGTGTAGCTGCATAGTTGTGTGCTGCTTTTCAATCCTGAAGGATGTCTACTGCATAACCTCTCTTTCTCTCCCTCTCTTCACACACACACACACACACACACACACACACACACACACACACACACACACACACACACACACACACACACACACACAGTTCGAGCTGTAGGAATCACACACAGCACATGACAACTATTTACCATGGTACCTTTACTTTACAAACGTGTGTGTGTGTGTGTGTGTGTGTGTGTGTGTGTGTGTGTGTGTGTGCTTGTGTATGTGTATGTGTTACAGAGGTGCAGGAGTTTGTCCATGCTTTGTCTGTTTCAATGAGGCTCTTTTAAAAGGAATAGATGTCTGGTTGTGTTCTGAATCTGATGAAGGCCGTCGGGGCCAAAACACCATGTTCCAGTGATTGAAAAGAGCTTTTCCTGAAGGTTTTGTGAAAACGCATGTTTTCCCTGTAGGTTTTATTCACTTGCTAATTCTACTGCTTAGAGAAGAAGTGTCCAGCAGAGGAACTCTAGACTAGGAACAGTAGAATGAACATACAATGACACCTTGGAAAATGCACCCCTTTCTCACTGACGATGTTCTGTTTCTGACAATACACTGACAATCTACTGAATTGCCAATGCAGGACATGTGTTCTCAAACAGCACATGATTGTCAAAACAACTTTTTATTATGACATTTATTATGGAACAGTTTGGGACATATGAGGTTTCCATCCGACAGCGACAATGTTTGAAGGCAACACCTCGACTCCGCCCCGGCATTGGGCTCGGTGGAAATAATAGGATTACAATGGAGGGAGACGGCCCTGTATGGCCGAATGGTTCAATGGCAGTCCTGCACTACACTACAAAAGAAATGAATAAAAGTACATTGGAACAGATTTTTCAATCTGGAAAAACTCCAGTTCCAGTGACTCCAAGAAGTCTGTCTCCAGTTCTTAGATCATGTGGGAAGTGTGTGTAGAGTATGTATGTTGTCAATGTGCTTGTTTGTTTGTTTCTTAAATTAGTCTGACCCTTCTATCAAAGTGTCTTTCTTAACTCTCTGAGAGCGTACTCTTGGAGTTACGAAAATAAATCAACACTGAACATAATTTGCGCGCACACACACGCATGCACACACGCACACACACACACACCCACGAGGGTTATGTACAGTATGTATGCTGGGTTGCAGTGATTAGATCATGATCATGAGATGTTTTAACTAACATACCAGTCACATGAGTAGAACCACACACACACACACACACACACACACACACACACACACACACACACAAACACACACACACACACACACACACACACACACACACACACACACACAGTCTTGGATTCAGAACATTAAATGTCAACAGACAGTTGGAACAATAAATACAAATAGTTAAAGCACAATCTCGCAGAAAGCCTCAGACTAAAGGGCTGTCCACAAAAAGCACTATAGGCCTAACTAGTTTATACTTTATAGTGTTCACCATTGTCATCATTATATTTGTAATATACTCTGCCATCCACTTCTCTTAGAACAATGTTTATAACTATATATTTGTAGTTATAGTGGTCTTGTGTGGACAATAGTGTTGTGAGGGCCGGCTTTTCTGCATAACTCGCCCGCGCCTCCCGCCACGGGAGCCAGCCCGCACCAACCTGCCCCGCAAAACAATATATTAATCAACAACCCACCCGTCCCACTGCCCGCAAAAACTAAAAAACGCTATTAATATTAAGTTTCGCATCGCATGCATAATCGCATTTGCTTGATTGCCAGAGAGAGAGAGAGAGAGAGAGAGAGAGAGAGAGAGAGAGAGAGAGAGAGAGGTGACGGTCCCTCGGATGAACATATAAAACTTAAGCCCACCACTTATACACATACATGACATGACATAGGCCGCCGCCTATCTGAACGGTGCATTCAGCATGCAGTGTAGCTCTCCACTCCAAATGAATCTCTGCATGTTCTCATTTTAGTTTCGATTGTGCCTATACTTTGACTTCGTTGCGCGTACCCAAAATAGCCACTCTACAAGCTCACAACGTGTCACCTGCGACGCATTGTAGATACTATAATTCTGTGTGTGCGCACTATGTGCATGCCTGCACGGTCACGCGCTCAATTAAGAAAGATTTAATTCAGATGTGCTGATGACGCCGGCCAGGTTCAGACTTAGAGCCTCAGAGGGGGGAGAGCCGAGAGGGGAATTGTTTTAAGTTAACATGCAGTTCAGGACGGAGAGGACACTTTTCTCCGACGGTCAAAAAGGCAGGGGCTGAGCCCCCTTTCATAATCACAAGATGAACAACAGAACAAGCTGATGATTTCAGCGGGACAACCCGCGGGACCTGCGGGGCAACGGGCCGGCATCACTAGTGGACAGCTCATCTTGCATAGATGATGATGATGATGGTGTGTTTGTGTGTGTGTGTGTGTGTGTGTGTGTGTGTGTGTTTGTGTGTGTGTGTGTGTGCACGCGCGCACACGCACGTTTGCAAGTGTGTGCATAGTCATACCTGGTCTTCATCACTGTCTGTTCCTTCCAGACTGAGAGAACTGTTTGTCTGCACTTGATTCTGAAAGACGAGTCAGAGACAGAAAGAGAGATATAGAGAGACAGACAGAGAGACAGAGTGAATGTGTAGTGAGTGTAGAGTGTAGACTATTATTGTAAGTGCTGATGATGGACCGAGGACTTCAATGTGTCACTTTTTTCACTATGTAAATAAAACTAGTTTTTGCGAGAGCCTCAATAGTTTTGGTCGGTGTGCTTTTCTGTTTATTCTGGCCTGTCGCATCTGACCTGACCTGACCTGACCTGAGTGTTGTGTAGTTGGTGTGTAGATTATTACCAGTACAGTGTGTAATGAAGAGTATTCAGGTGGGCTGCAGGGCAGACCATCGTCTTCAGACATGGCCGCGGGGTCTTCTGTCTTCTTTACACACATCAGAGATGGTGGTGAGCCCAAGCGGATGGCCTGCTTCAACTGCATCTGCACGTAAACAACAGTGGCCCTCATTCATCAATCTCACGTAGACACCAATACGTATTAACCCTTACCCCTTATCCCTAAACCTATTTGCCATATTTTAAATGTAGAATATTTCAACTAGCCGATCTACATCGACATTTTAAAATGTTTTTCAAAATAGTAAAAAATGGCAAATAAGTTTAGGGATAAGGGGTGGCACAAGATATAGCCCCCAAAATAATTGCCAAAGCACTTAAATCTTTAGGATGAAAAAAATAATAATCATGGTATTTCTTTGCTTGAAACCTTGAAAAAAATATTTTGATCCAAGCACGCAAACAAAATCAATTGATTAATCTTTAAAATAAAAATGCTCGGAAATCCATCTGCCCATTGCTGCTGCTGTTCAGTAGGTATGGGAGTCGAACGTCTGGCTTCTCTCCTTAACTAAGGTTCCAAATTGTGGCATAACTCCAGAGGGACTTCTCCCTTGGGAGACGTCGATCCCTTTTCAAAGATCTTGTTTAACCTAACAAACTGAAAATCTGTATATTTCAATTGCTTGTAATTATGTAACCTGTTAATAAACAATTTGAAAATAACTATTTATGTTAGGGATATATAATGACACATGACTGACACCCAGTATTCTGTAGCACGTTAATATTACCACCCGTCGCCTCTGCTTGGTGTGGAGCCAGTGCCAGCAGAATACATGAAAAAAGCGGAGAAGAAGCGTTATCGGAAGTGATACTCATCCATTGTCGTGCCAGGGTCGCAGGAGTTTTCTAGCGATCAGACTATTAATATGGTTAGTGCGACCTTGAATTAATGTTTTATTAAGCTCCCAACATCGTACTTTAAATGAGGTCCTGTTCAACTCAACTAAGTGTCAATCACTAACAGCAAAGCAGAGAAATAGCTTAATTTGGGCTTGATGTACAGTATGTGCATGCCTACGTACGTACGTACATGCCTACGCATGTGTGTGTGTGTGTGTGTGTGTGTGTGTGTGTGTGTGTGTGTGTGTGTGTGTGTGTGTGTGTGTGTGTGCTTCATGGACGGTATCACTGAAACTCAACCTAATGAACGTGTTATCTGCCATCTGTTATGTGCTGCCCTGTAACAGTCTCTCAAGGACTCCTTTAACCAGCACGGGCACAGAACAAACAGTAGGACAACGGTGCTTTCATTAGCCAGAGCACAGGACTGACACCGGCTAGGCTGAGGTTATTATTATTACATGTTACTGTACCTCTAAGACCCTGCCTGAGGAACACGTCACATATTGAACTCTGACACAGCTATCACCATAAGGAGTTCCCAATGCATCTACGTCTAAATATGGAGTCTGTATATGGGCATATACTGAGATCTTTATTAACGCAATAACAATGGCATCCATCCTAGCATGTAAACACCTTCCAGGAATATAAAGACTGCAGTTTGATTAGATTCCCCATCAATGATGTCACTGGTATGCAGGTTTCTGAACTGTCCCACAGCCCTCCTCTGAGACAGTGTAGACAACAATTGTGCCATATTCGAATGAGCATTAGTGAGGACCAATTACAGTATATGAAGATAGGTTGAAAATGGGTGAAGCATATAGCCACATGAAGTTGATAATACAACAAGAAATACAAATCTTTGGAGCTGCTGAGTGAATACTTTACCAGAGAACTGGCTATGCAGAGCCTTTAGTGTAGCAGTATTTGTCTGTTATTTCTATTTCTGTGTGTATACGTAATGTACTTTGTCCATTTCCATTCTCTGCATGTATCTCTCCATTTCAAGATCTGCCTGCATGAATTGTTAAATTGTCTTGATGTCATGTCATGACATTTGATTTTAGCCCATTTTTATGACAGATATATATATATTTTTGTGTGTGTGTGTGTGTGTGTGTGTGTGTGTGTGTGTGTGTGTGTGTGTGTGTGTGTGCATGCACAAGCTCACACGTACCTGTAGTGACTTGACCTTCCCAGGGATGCTGTCCTGAGATGCCCCCAAAGCCTCGTGGGCTTCGGACGAATCAGAGACGAAGATGGAGTCATGTGACAAGGCCTTGCTGCCAAGACTGACCTTTGACCTTGGGAGAGAGGAAGAAGGAAGTTAGAGACAAAAAAAACACACAATGAGATGTCACAGCAGCTTCTAGACATAAACAAACATCAGGATATCGGAATGTCCCGGTGCCACACACAAACACCAAATCCAGCTCAGCACTTTTTTGTGTAATATTTTATACATGTTTTAAATCCCTGAGTGAATGAGAGGAGGAGAATGACTACTGTAATAAATAAATAAATGGTAAATGCATGGTGCATTTATACTCAATGGTAATCAAAGGCTTTCTCACACCTGACAGATTGGGCAACAGCCAGGTGCGCTGGTGGAGTATTAGCGTATGGTGAATAAAAATGAACTAGAAAAGCGTGCAGACGCCAGGACATGATATGAGGATGCTGCGGAGCAATTTGTACAACAATGTGTTCATGTTTATGGTAGTTTTGGGGCATATTTATAGCACTGGTTCCCAAACTTTTTAGCTCAAGAACCAAAAGAGAGATTAGACGTTTACCCGGGGCCCAAACTAGTGAAAATAGCAGATAACAGCTTCGCGCCGTGTTGCGAGCTATTTCACTACTTCTTAAACATGTGTTCTCCAATTTATGGAATTTATTTTATTTTTTGAAAGAATCATTGAATTTTGTTAGGAACCACTGACCAGTGTTCCTCAACATGCAATGTGGGTATGATTGGATGTTGCGAGACAGACAGGGAAGAAAACATTATGTTTGCCTTGACGGCCGTTCCGGCCTGGCGGAGATGAAAAGCACCTGCACACTGACTGTAGACGCTTTCTCAACAAAGAGACTTGTTCTTTTCAGTTGCAACGTTTTAGGTACAAGACCGTCTTCAGGTATACAGACAAATGATACAAGCAGTCTTTTTATACAGAAAAGTGGGGCAACAGAACCAACACAAACCCCTAGTCATTGAGGATGGGGTATAAACCTTGTGGCAATGATCACACTTAATTAATTACCTCAATAACAAGTCTTTATAAAAAGACTGCTTGTAAATATGCCTGAAGAAGGCTTGTAGCAAAACGTTGCAAATGAAAATGATAGAAGTCTCTTTTACTGAGCAAGTAAGACAGACAGTGTGCACTGTGCAGGTTCTTTTCTTTCTTTTTTATGTGAATTGACTGCCATAAAAAGGTAAATGGTGCATTTATATACACAATAAAATGTGACAGCAAGTAAAAGCGAAGAGTAGTCACGACAGGAAATGGCATTTAACACCCTACAATGCACAGGAAACGGAGACTCTCCATGAGGAGTGACATTTCCCAACAAAAAAATAATAAACACAGGAAGTGAGGAAGCTCCACAGGCATGTCATCACGAGTGTGCTTCAAAACAAAGGCTCTTTAACCACTTAAATCATCCCTGTTCTGATAATGATTTTCACTGATGCATTGCATTATATTATAGTCAATTTGAAATGTCAAAACTCAGATGGTGGCAAATAAAATATAGAAAATTCACAATATATCATGTTCCAAAATGGATGGAATATAAATACGTTTTCACATCATATTTGGATTATGTGTGTTGTTTTGTGACCAACTGAATTTGAGGATGTATGCATAGAGTGCATGAGTTTGAACATTTGTGTCTGTGTGTTTGACTTCGAGCACAGGTGATTGCATGCATGAAATTGTCTGCGTGTGGAAGATAGAGAGTGGAGAGAGAGACGTTTTACCCAGACCCGTTGTCCTTCTCTGATCGTGTGAGCGTGCCATTCTCTGGTTCACTGTTGACATCGTCACTTGACTGGCTGGCTCTAAGTCCCCCCTCCACCCCAGAAACCGACGCCTCTTTTCTCTTCTTCCTGGCAAAGAACTTTTTAAAAGTCTGAAACTTTGATTTCTTCTTTCCTGCAATGGAGAGAGCTAGAGTGAAATACAGTAGAGAAAGAAATCAGAGGAAGAGATGGGGTAGAAATAGAGAGGGCGAAAGAGAGAGCAAAGAAAAAACAATTGTAAGTCAGAAGTACATGAAATAGTCTACCCATTCAGCTATGGCTGCCCTAGTTTCTTGATACAGTATAAAATAGTTATGGACTAATACAATACATTATACCAAATTTCTAAATGGTTTAATAATGGGCAAATCACACGCAGAGCATCTTTAAATTGTGCCCTTAAGTGAACTGTAATTACCCCAATTAGCTCTTTGGTAGCTGTAAAGACCCAGGAGACACACTATAAAACTCTCACACATAGATGCTGCATACACATGTACACACACACACACACTTTTGAAATGTTAAACATGCATTGTACTGGAACGCACACACTCACACACACACACACACACACACACACACTTTTGTACTGGAACGCACACACACACACACACACACACACACGCACACACACACACACACACACACACACACACACACACACACACACACACACACACACACACACACACACACACACACACACACACACACACACACACACACTCCTTGTAAAACCACCCCCTCGTGAGACCAAGTCCATTTGCACTACAGTGGAAAATGTCAGGAGCTCTTTTTTACAAGTACTTAAACAGCTACCGACTGCGTTAACGGTTTGTCAGTCAGCTGGGAATTCATCCAGAACTTTAAAAATTGTAAAATAGCTACTTCTTCCTCTCTGGTGTTCTCACTCTAGTAAAGACCTGTAGTCACGCTTAATTTTTGTACATTTTACTTGATAATGAAAATGTTCAAAGCAAGGAAAATCACTTGTGCCACACAGTCTACTGTTATAGAAGTGGCCACTGAACGTGCGTCTGTGTTCCATTAGTAGAATCTTAGTGTGAATCTTTTTTGCTGTGCTCTATTTTTCTGTGTGTCCACAGGTGTTAGGCAGCCCTTCGTCTCGCCTTTAGAGGGGGAAAAATCAGTAAATACTGAACTCCCCGCGGGACGGACGAATTGTCGGTGCAGCCACCTAACTGCATACGGTTCCATTCTGTCCCCAGTGTACCCCCCCCCCCCGTAAGAGTGTACAAAGGAAACGAATAGACCCATAAGGATCCATTTGGTTCCTTAGAGTTATACATTTGAGTCAAAATTAACAAATAGTTCTGTAGAAAAATGTCAACGGATTCCTTCTATGTGCATGTCCCTGTGAAGAAAACCTTGATTGAGAGAATGAATTCATTCCTTTGACTAAACATTCCTTCTCCCTGTGTGTTTCTGTCTGGAACATAGCCAGACCTAAAAAAATGTCTGGAATCTAAATTTAGGCAGGTAGTGGTTTAAGATTCGTTACTGCCTGGGTCACTAACAGCACAACACTTCAATTTCATCTTTACACTTCTTAGATCTTAGACATATTATCGCAAAACTATGAACAGCCCTGAACATTTTTACTGGATTATTATCAAGAGTTGATTAACCCATTTTGGGTGGGATTTTGGTGTTAGCATTATGTTATGCTTTAGCTATTGAAAAATAGCAGATCTACAAGCTCGTAGCGCGTCACCGAGTGGCATGCTACGAGCTTGTAGGTCTGCTTTTTTCTTTTAATCAAAGAACGACTGACATAGAAACATAGCTTTTTCAGAAAACTGTCAGGATTTAGGAGACATTTTTAGAATCTGATCTCAGGTCAAAATGGGTTAAGTGAAACGCAAACCCCCCCAGAAACAAGACATTATCACACAGTATAATGTGCATACAGGCCAGAAAGTAAAAAAAAACGTCCACAAGAACATTTCATTTTAGATGTGGAACACAACAACACAATTATCGGAGGGTCACAACAAGTGCCACATTCTAACTGTACCCACTGAATTATGATGAGTACACGGCATGGAAGCTGCATGATCTCAAGTTCAGACCATCGCCTACAGTATATCACCATTGAGGACATCTGTTCTTTAAGGCAAAGATCTCGGACAATGTCACTCTTCTGCTATAATTATTGTTTTCGTCCAACCTCGTGGAGAAATGCAGGGTGTACCTTTTTCTTGCGTATGTTTGGACTATAATCATGTCAAAACCATGTGTATAATTTTCATAGGCTAAGTTACAGTCTAGATGCCCCCACATCAGTGCTGTCCCTACACAAGAAAAACAACATTAGTAATGTTTTGTGTTTTTTAAACCACCATAATTTATACTAAACAAAATGACAATCTACAAGCAAAATCTTCACTTATAAAGAGTGACATGACCCAAAATAGGGACGCCAATATCAAAGACAATACGTCCATGAATGTGACTAAAGTATATTAGTAAGACGAGAGCAAAACTTTGAGGTCATATTTCATTTCCATTCAACATATCAAACATTATGGCTTATGGGTAACCCATTCAAGTGGTAAATTAAATGTGAAACACGTCCTCTATTGAGAAAACAAGAAGATATGTTGACAAAGACACTCCATACAGGAGTTAGGAAAACATTTTATTCAAATCAATATAGTCTTCAGTTCATTTTGTATTCTTTTAAACGTGGGCTAACTACAGTTACATTTTCAATGGGATTCTATGGGCTGGCCTGCAGTACACCGTTCTAACCATAGACTGTAAAAAATATGGACAAAGCGTTCCCCGGGTCTAACATGAACGTAAAATTAAGCCTGAAATCCCTTGCATTCTAATGCACTGTAAATCGCCATCTTTCTAGATCCGTTTTGGACCAGCTGGCCATTGGCTGGCTCCGTTTTGGACCAGCTGGCCATTGGCTGGCCCAGACAACGAGGCGGGACTTCCCCCCTTCTTCTCCGTTGGTTTTTATTTTGACTCGAGTGGGAGGGGAATCCCGATCATAGACTGTAACGGTAGCCACGCCCCTCAGAACATACGCAACTTTATGGTCATTTTTTTTAATTAATGGGACCATAATTTTCCAAAAGGAATATTATGACATTAAAAATGAGACTTTAAACTAGTGACTGGAAGAAGAAAGTATTCATGACCATGTTTATTAAGGTAATACAGTCTAGGTGAAGTTGGGCCAAAATACATGGGCCTCTATGGAGCTATGGGGCTTTTTGGGTCCAGTCCAGCGCCACAACAGGCCATTATATGAACTACCGATTTCAAATGAGGCTTCACGAAATATCTGGCTGACTGCCCCCCTGGTTCTAACGGACCTGAAGTGGGTCCGCTGTCTCATTTGGGGGGGCGTGAATTTGTAGTCCCCGTGTGTCTCTATGATAATGGGGAAGGGGTTTATAGGGGAGGGGTTAGTGTTATAATTTCACTAAAGTATTTCGATTGGACGTTTTGACTTTCAGCTTTCAGGAAGAAACCAAAAAAGGAAGACAGGGAAGACATATTAGAATATTATAACCTCACCTGGGGGTCTATTAAAGTAATGTTAACTCCATAGACACATACAAAACAGGGGGGAAAAAAATTATAATAATCTGCGTGGCACGCCACCTTCAATAACCTTTTCTTTTGTTTTATTTGAGTTGTTTTCACACTGCCACAGAAGAAAGATCAACTCTTTGGGAAACACCACCCAACAGTCAGCAGCCTTCTGTAATGAATTGAACGCTGACCTATTTTAAGGACAATACACCATTACTCTAAAAGGTCTCTGGTGTTTCTGGGTGTTTCTTTCTAAAGGCCGTAGCCTCAGTGAAAGGTCAATTCAGATCTATAGAAATACTGCCGATAACGTCCAGCACCCCATGCACATTCATTCTCACATAAATAATATATACTACACATGTATAAAGTGCACTGTACCCACACACTTGCACAAGTAAGCACATGCACACAAATACACACACACATACTTTACACATAAAAGTATGGGAATATAAGATCTTTACTATTACATGCAGACGATAAACGGAGTGAACTCACTGTAAACAAAATGTGACCTTTGACAGGGAAACGATAGTCAGTAGAGATCAGAGAGAAAGAGAGACAGAGACAGAGTGTCGGTGCAGCAAGAATCATGGAACACTAGACAGACAGACAGACAGACAGACAGACAGACAGACAGACAGACAGACAGACAGAGCAGACGTCCATCCATCCATCTTCAACCGCTTATCCGTAGTCGGGTCGTGGGGGCAACAGCTCCACCAGAGTGCTCCAGACTTCCCTCTCCAGAGCCAAAGAGGCATCCTAACCAGATGCCCGAACCACCTAAGCTGGCTCCCTTCCAGGCGAAGGAGCAGCGGTTCTACTCCGAGTCTCTCTCGTGTGACTGAACTTCTCACCCTATCTCTTAGGGAGATGCAAGCCACCCGTAGAAGAAACCTCATTTCGGCCGCTTGTATTCGCGACCTTATTCTCGTCAGCGAGCGCCTGGTGGCCAGGCTTACCACGGAGCCCGGCCGGGCACAGCCCGAAAAAGCAACGTGGGAACATCCTCTCCGCCACGTGGGCCCACCACCTGCATCAGGAAGCAGTGGGGTCGGGTCTTAGAGTATATATATTAATAGAGACGGCACTCAGAGGAAACCTTGAGGCGAAATGGACATAGTGGTATTGCAGCACTGGGCCAAACACATGAACGCGATAGTCCGTTGACTATCATTGCGCACGTCCATGATGACACGTGAACGTTGTTTCAGTGCAATGATAGTCAACGGCAGCGCGTTCATGTGTTTGGCCCAATCAATACCAGAATGCACTCTGTTCCTACCCGGACGGAGGAGTGAAATCGCCTCATGCGCTTTTGAGCAACTTAATGCAAGCGGATGGGAGGAGAAACCCGGTACCGTCTCCATTAATATAGACTCTAAGGGTCGGGTGCGCTGCCAGACGGGTGGCAGTGACACTGGAGTGGAGCACTGTAGACGTGCAAGGGGAATTCAGTTGTCATAGCAGCACCAGTAGAAAACACAGGGCCGCTAGTTAAGGACAGATAGCTAAAGCTAAGCATCAAGAGTATAAAAAGAAAGAATGAACACGCAGTATATAAGGGTAGAAAATGAGATGCCAAATACCAAACACAGAGACTTAAATGTCTGGTCTGGACTTTTGCACTTGGATTGACTAGGATTTGCAATCAAAATGCTTTGGTTCTTGGTGATCTATTGTCCCTTTCGATATACCACTGTGCTGTTCCGCTGCACTGTTGTTGTAACATTTTGTATCGTGACGTCTGCATGGAGTTTGTTTACTGTTCATTTGTGTTTGTTCTGCACAGAGACACTGCATGAACATTTATTTTGTTTCACCATACAGTTGTGTAAGTTCAACGGACAGCATAGTTAAACTAAAGTGAAAACACAGAGGTTGTAAGCCTGTGGTTTGGATATTTCTATATAAAGAACCCAATCCCTCTTCTAGGCAGAGGAAGACACAGCTGATCCAATTAAAATGCAGCATAGCCCCCATCATGCACCCAGTTAGACATGACATGAGATAAGTATCTGGCTGGCACACAGTGGCACAGGCACAGTTACTAGGTTAAAATGGACATGACCAGTCCATGGCACCGACCTGAAGTCCAACTCCTGATTCTTGTACATAAAGATATTTTAATTGTAAAGTTCATTATTGTCTGATGTTTACTGTATACTGTATAGTATACTACAGTAGTATTAATTACTACATACTTTATCCATTAGTTAGTATACAAAAGCAACCAAATGGACCTGTGGGGTACGGCGACCCCCAGGGGTCCTTGAGGGGCTTCCAGCTAAATGACAGATGTTGATAGTTGAGTGAATGAATGATAGTTATGAACCAAATTGACCCTAGAGGGTTTGTAAGTGTAGATATGGAAACAAACGGGACCTTAGAGGTCGGATATTTTCAAAAGATTATTTTATACATTTTGAACGTGTGCAATGGGACATTCTGCACAATGAGTCATTTAAATCCGCACTTTTATTTGTAACTTTTCCACCACTGATAGCAGGTAGGATTTAGTATCTCTGTGCTGAGCAGTATTCTATCATACTGTGTTCCCAAATCTCCCACACACTACGTGCTTCACAAGCCCAACTCTGACCTCACTATCCACCACTTCCTGGTTCTCATCACAGCCAGTAGATCCCTGTGCACGTGTGTGTGTGTGTGTGTGTGTGTGTGTGTGTGTGTGTGTGCGTGCGTGTGTGTGTGTGCGTGCATGTGTTGTCATGCGTGAGAGATACGTGTATTGGGTGGAATGTGTAGTTGGGGTGAGCGTTGCAATTCCATGGTATGTCGCTTTTTTTGTTTTGTTTTTGGCTTTTCTGTCTTTATTGATAGATTCAACTTTCAAGTGAAGATAGACAGGAAAGAGGGAGAGAGAGAAGGGGAGAGACACGCAGCAAAGGTCATCATGAACGGGACTCGAACACGCAACGCGCTGTCAGGCCAAAGTCTATATGTGGCATGCGCCTGGACCCCTCGGCCAGCGGGCGCCCATCTGTGTCACTTCTGAGGTTAAGAATGTGTAGAATCTGTTCTCAGGTCAGGTCTTGATGGGTTAGCCCTGTGCGTGTTGAAGACACCTGTCCTGTTGTATCACATTCTCACCTGAGCATTCTTCCACAACCTCAGCAGGCTCCTGATTGGCTGTCGCATCTGGAGGTCTCGAAGCCATGTCAGCGCTGTCACCGGCGCTGAAAGAGAAAGAGAATATTTAAATTAAAGCCTTTTTCTTTCTGTGTCATGTATTAATGCTAAGTGGATAGATGATGTGAACCAATAGTGAGTTCAAAAGTGAGTCAATACTGAATGTATTTAAAAACCCAATAAACAGAACATTAAAAAAACAAACAAACAAAAGAAATTACGTATTTATTTAGTTTTTCCAGTTTTATTTTAAGTTACAATGGACAGCACAGTGGCCTAGTCGAGTCATATAAAGACTATAAAACAGTGGCTTCCCCTGCTCGGGTCATACCAAAGACGATAAAACCGCTCAGTCGCCTTGTGGTTAGAGTGTAATACTTCACTCTGAAACAAGACATCTCGAAAACTGCTTTCTGGATTGGCATGGAATTTGCTGTGTACCTTAGATATGATGATGCCATTGATGCCTACCGATTTTGGTGACCGCATGGCCTTTGCTTTTAGGCCAAGAAATACACTTGTACATATCTCAAAATCTGATGAGTGGATTTGAATTGAAATGCTCCAGACCCCATAACTCTAACTGTACCTCCTTTGATGATACTTGACCAAGCTACCTGTGTGGACTGACTGTCAGATAATAACCATCATTTAAGTTCACTGCATAAAGCAACGTCACTTAATGATATCCAACACTACACAGACGTCTCAAAGATACACTCACACACACACACACACACACACACACACACACACACACACACACACACACACACACACACACACACACACACACACACACACACACACACACACACACACACACACACACACACACACACACACACACACACACTCCCATTTTCAATTTGCGCTGTGAAACTTCGTTGTTATGCTAGTCATGTTTATGTTACTGATTGTAATCCAAACAATCTCAACTGTGGCATCTCAGATATGTAGTTTCCAATATTCCGCTCTGCCCTAGCTGGCATCTCCTGCAAGCCTTCAAGCTCACAGATTTCGGGCTTCAACTTTTGTTATTGCCGTGTACCTTTTCTGTCTTTTATGTCTCTCACGTAACTAAAGACTGTGGGCTTCCTCTGTGTGCAGGTTTCTTAAGCCCACTAGTTCTGACTGAGCTTTGTAGTGTTATAGTATAATTTAACTAAGTATTAGTATAATTAGCTAGCTTGTAATAGTAGTATTCTTGCATTAGATTAGTATTACGGTAGTACTATTCTCAGCGCAGCACTGCAGCCAGAATAGACATGAAGGCAGCACATGATGTCTTGTGAGTTGTCAGTTTCAAGAATTGTAACTGGCAATCAGCTGCTCCCCTACACCCAATGACCTATACGTCAGTTTAAAATCACTGCTATGAAGATGAATTGTTGGGGAGCGGGGTGATCTTAGTGGATATATTAAAAATGGCCACTATCATTTATTGTTATAAATGCCACACTCAAAGCCGGAGGAGGCACAAAAAGGAGGCACAAAGAGTGAAAGATTGAGATGGAGAGAAAAATAAATGACATTTTGGAGATGCAAGGTTTTCTGCAGAACACCAGTGTTTGGAAAGTGTCTTGTTATTGAGGAGAGGCAGTGTCCATTAAGAGAGTGGCTGGAGAGTTATTGTGGACAGTGTTTACAGTGACTTGTGTATTCTAGAGACACATGTAAAATGCCAAAGGTATTAGCTAGCATATATGGCTGGTCAACACAAAGGTTATTAATCATTCCTGTCATTTCACATTCAGTAGGCTTTTCATTTTGATCACTGGCCCCTCTTATTCAGCAAGAGTTAACAATACATAAACAGCTAGTCAAAAGGGTTGTGTGTTGCTCTAGTCTATGCCAGGGAAAGGCCAAGGCACAGCTTTAGTAGGGACTAAACATGGGACCTTCGTTTTTGTTATAGACAACCACTCCACTGACTCCAAACATCTCCCAAGAGCAAACTGACATTCTTGTGAAAGCGGGTGGTCTCCACGATATACACTAGAAAAATCTGAATCAATAGTCACATCACAGTTTATAGGCAAGCTCCATTGTTTTTTGTTATTTTCAGGAAGCGAAAGGGGCGGCAGGACTAGGACAAAAAAAGAGAGCAAGGTTTGGTGCCGCCCAGAGCTTGGTGCGCAGGGCTGCAGCCCCTAAAGCCCTTGCATGTCACCACAGGTGCTGCGAGTGGCATAATATTTACGAAAGACCTTTGTGAGGTGCACGAGAGAATCATAGACACTCACAACCTTAGCCACAACCTGTTCATGCCGCTGCTACCAGGCAGGCACATTTTAAACAACAAGAATATGGGACAGTTTCCACTTGGCAAAATCAGGCTGTTGAGAAAGTCTTGGCAACAAAAGGGGGCATGCTCTTGGGCATAGGACGAGGCTTGACAGATACAGAGATCTCCATATCTAAGTCTAGTATTTGATATCTGCTGCAATAAACTTTGAGTTAAAGTAGAAGTTGAAGTAACAAATGTTTTGTCATGTTCTTTGTTGTATACAAGCATTTAAACTACTGCCACATGTGGCTAGAATGTATATAAAATGTACCAAAATATTTTCTCCAGCTTGAGGAATTCATATAAAAGTAAATTACTGGGTGACAAATGAAAGGACAAACCCAGCAGAAAGTATCTTAGTAAGGTGTTGTGCCACCACGAGTCACTGGAACCGCTAAAATGCACCTTGGCATGTACTGTATTATACAAGTCTCTGCAACTCTACAAGAGGTCTGGAAAACAATTCTAACAAAATATATTCCCTCATTTAGTGTTTTGATGATGGTTTTGGAGAGTGCTGACATTACAACAACATCCACAATGTTGTTCAATTAGGTTGAGATTTGGTGACTGCAAAGTCCATAGCCTTATGATTCACATCATTTTCATACTATTCAGTGACACCGCATGTTGCTTGTGTCACTGTTCAGCGTCCTTGGCATGAAATAGTTTGAGAACCACTGACATAGAAACATAGGCTTTTCAGAAAACTGTCGTGATTTAGAAGACATTTTGTAGAATCTGGTGTCAGGATTAAAGGAAGTATTAAAGTTTGATTTAATGCACTAAGATGATACTACTACTACTACAAAGTAAAATGATGTATTCATTTGTAACTCTGACTGAGGACTGTACTAGTCTGTATGCCTACATATTACAGTATTATTTGAAAGGATGATGAGGTCAGGGGTCAAGGGTGACTGACCTAAGCCAACGTCCAAAGCCAGCGCCCCATGTCGGTGTCCTCCGCTTCATCTTTTGAAGGAATGGAGGAGGGAGTGAAGGTTGGGAAAGAGGAACGCAAAGAGAGGGCAAACAGAAAGTGTCAGAGACGGAAGATTCAGAGGTAAAAGAGACAAACAGAAGAGTGCTGTACTTATAGGGGGAGAGAGAGAGAGAGAGAGAGAGAGAGAGAGAGAGAGAGAGAGAGAGCATTAGAGTCTTAGATAAGAACAAACAGAGATGAAGAGGGAGTGAGTCCAGAGAGGTTGTGGGAAAGAGCAGCATGAAAGAAAGAAGAGACTGTTAGATAAATAGACGGTTATTAAGAAGAGGAGACAGGCAAACTGGACAATAAGAAAAGCACTTGTGGATGAAGACGTTCTAGTGCTGACAATGAAGCCTGGTTTATTATACGCAGTCGGTACAACGGTGTCCTGCAACACAGCAAATTGAAAACCGTGTGTGGGTATTTTCTTGTTTTACACTCTCAAGAGATAAGTGAATGCTAGAGATTTGACTGTCCATTGCAGAGGCAAAACTAAAACTGGTGAAAGCTCAAATAAACTCAGTATCCTATTGGTCGAATGTTTTATATCAAGTTGATCCAAATAAGACATCTCATATTGAAGGACTGAGGCTTCTGGATCAGCGGAGGAATGTAGTATTATGAGATTGGTTCACAGACAATGCAATCAGCCACAACCATATAATTATCCATGGACAACGTGAAATCACTGTTTGGGATCTTCTTTTACCTGGGTACATATTTAGGTACAAACAGTACCTCAAAGTCAAACTGCTATGAATAATTATCTCTCATAAGCTGGTGCACATTGCTGTATTATGTGTAAACAATGCCCCTTTCCTTCACACTAGTAAGTGTGTGTGTGTGTGTGTGTGTGTGTGTGTGTGTGTGTGTGTGTGTGTGTGTGTGTGTGTGTGTGTGTGTGTGCGTCCATGCGTGCGTGCGTGCGTGTGTGTGTGTGTGTGTGTGTGTGTGTGTGTGTGTGTGTGTGTGTGTGTGTGTGTGTGTGTGTGTGTGTGTGTGTGTGTGTGTTTTAACTCCATTAGGTAATAAAGGATTAGTGTGCAGTACATAGGCGCAGTACATCTGCCATCAGGGAAGTCTTGTTTAGCTGATGTAGACAGCACATGCCAGATCCATCAGCATTGTGCAGCATAGCATTCATTGCATCATGTATATTCGTAAATGAGTGACAATCTCTGTCTTTACAGATATGAATGAAAGAGACAGGCAAGACATACAAAAAGACAAGCATACAGTGCATGGACAGAGAGAGAGAGTGTTGAGACGTGAAGAAGGAGGTAATGAACTGATACTAGCCGACTGCTACACAGCATAAAATACCATTGTGCGTATTGGTATCCGACTGACTGACTGTGAGTATGCCAGTCGATGCCATTCCAATGCCACGTAAATTATCACATGAGATTTAATTTACAATAATATTCTGAATTGATGTTGCACTCCTGTATTATATTCAATTTACATTATTATTTTACTAACTTGCTAACCACGCTGCCGCACTTTGAGAACCACTGTCCTAGAGTTTATTTTATTACACAATGCTATCGGATCGGTACTGCTCGGTAATGTCGGTATGGACGGAGAACATGGTACATCTATATAATGCAGACTAGTGTTTCCAGAGTGTAAAATTAATAAAGTGTAAAAATGGTTTACATAGATTCACAATTTCACACACACTCGTACACCGATGGCAGAGGAAACCATGCAAGGCACCAACCTGCACATTGGGAGCAATTAGGGGTTGAGTGTCTTGCTCAAGGACACTTCAACACCAACTCTGCGGGAGCCCGGGATCGAACTAGGAACCTCACGTTTTTTTCCCATCTGGCTGGCGCCCCATGATAAAATGGTACAATTCTTTCCTACTTGTTTTTGTGTCTCAGAGGAGGGCTGTGGAGACTTCTGAAACCCACCTACCATGCAGTAAAATATAATATCATGATATTTTTTTCAAGCAGTATTACGATACATGATATTATCACAATATTCTTTCATGTGTTTTTAGGGTTATTGGTCAAGTTAATTAACAGTACAACCACCTACAAGGTAACATCTAAAAGAAAAAGCAGTAACAGAACATTTAGACCAAAATACTTGGTCTGCCACTGTTAGGCAGGTTTCTGAACTGTCCACAGTCCTCCTCTGAGACAGAGTGAATAGACAAAAATTGTACCATATAATAATGAACATTAGTGAGGACCAATTATATAAAGATAGGTTGAAAATGGGTGAATTTGTGGTTAATACTACAGTATATACTGTATAAATCATGCGACAGAGCATGATGATATCTCTTGGTATATAAAACGTATATGATGAATGTGCTTTTTGATCGAATAAATGCTATGAAATTTAAATAATTGATAGAAGCCCTACTAGTATAGTGGCCATGCATAAAGTAAATGGCAAATCGAGTGGCAAAGTGAGTTTAATACAATCAGATAAGACTTTTCTGTTTGGACGTATGGGCTGTCAAGGCCAGAAAGTAGTTTTTTGACACTCAGTAGGCATTCCTGCATAACTTCCGGGTATAGCCTAATGATGATGTCACGTGCATACCCTCTATTAGAACACTGCTGTTTTACATAAAGAAACAATCCAGGCCTAATGCAGTAATGTAATGTAGTAAATGTGCTCTAGTATCGTGTGGCCTGATTACATTACAGCAACAAATTGGCGACTTGTGGTGACGAATTTACTAAATTGTCCTTGCTTGTAGAACGCCAATTCAGAATATGTTCAACATATAATCTAAATATTTTTAATCAAAGAAAACATTTGAGTCAGCCTTAACTAAACTGTTGTTCCAGACCTAATCTGTGCTCATTAGTTTTAATTCTGCAAGTGCCAAAGTGACTAGACTGATTGATCATGTGATGCATCGCATACTAGTATGTTAACTACTAGAGCAGGGACTGTGCTAATCGTCTGATAAAAACCCCTGTTTTTTCCATTCCCACTCTGAGATAACCAGATTACATGAGTACAGTAAATAGGGATTTTCCACCAGGCCAGCAGGGCATTCCAATCCCTGTACCGCTGCAGAACAAACCATTGGCTGTTTGGGTCTGAATGGTAAAAATAGGCCTAAACCTAAGCCACGTGAACACAGTTAAGTGTGGCATGGACCGGCCCAGAGAATGAGAGCAATGCTGTAGTCTGACGTACAATCCATCACCGTAGGACCCATTCACCGGCCAGACTGGTATGTGTACGTAGCCAGGCGTTTAGTTTGTTCTGAGGTATGCGGCATAGAGCCGCATCATGCCTTAGGCTTAAGAAACAGTCTAACCAGGTAAGTTAATCGTATCCGCCAGGCCGCCAGATGGCCAAAGGCTGGACAGTCGAAGGCCGGAGAGACTATAGCTGCTTTCTCATTTCATCAACACTGGAAGATGTCTGGGGAATCAGGTCGGGACATTGTCCGGGGTTGGCCTTTCACACACGTAGCAAACAGGAGAGCGTTCTGTTCAGATGCGTTCACAGAACTTCACACCTGTTTGATAAGGTGAGAAAGACAGACAGACAGACAGACAGACAGACAGACAGACAGACAGACAGACAGACAGACAGACAGACAGAGGGGTTGTTTGGTGCGAGAGAGAAAGATAAGAGCCAGAGAATGCAGACAGAGAGGGAGTCAAGATAGATTCCTCTGACAGTTGGAATGACACACATGGCCTGGTGGGATGAACCACTAAAACACAAATATAGCATTAGAGTGACTTGTTGTATACAGTCAGTCACACAACACACACTTCAACGTTTAAGTGTGTGTACAGAACATGAAGTAGGTCATGTGCAAAATTTGTTTTGTCTAAACACAAACTATCTAAAGCCTGACTTATATATTGTTTGTCAGTATAAATTAAGAAAAATGCACAACCCTGATACATGTTCAAAACACCATGTGCTGATGGTTTGAATGTCACTCATGATCTCTGTTTCTTGTCATTCCTTCATCCCGTTGCTATATGTAGCAAATGAGCCCTGCCTTGAGACAAGACTCCCCATTGCAAAAGTGGTAATGTTTCCCATGTGGTACACCTTTGAATCCAGGTGGTTATACATACAAAATACTACCGTCCTAATATTAATACCTTGCACACAATCCTCTCTCTCTAGCTCTCCCTACAGAAGAAGGGACAACTTTGTAAGTTGTCACCAGTGGTCATCATGTGTATATAAATTACGGAAACCTGTCTATGTCTGTCTGTATGTCCTGGCCCTGGACATCATTCTGGAACCTTTCTACTGGTTGACTTCAAACTTGGTGTTTGTGCCAAGTGGGAATTTGGACGGAACGGGACAGTGGGTACCCTCAAGTGAGGCATGCATTCTCAACTTCCCGGCTTGCATTGTTTTGAGTGAGTGAGTGAGTGAGTGAGTAAGTGAGTGAGTGAGTGAGAGAGAGAGAGAGAGAGAGAGAGAGAGAGAGAAATGAGACATTATTTGATTGTGAGCCAGACTAAGCCACAGAATGCTCCAAGAGTGGATTTAAGAGTTGCATTCGTTTTGATGTTTGATGGTAGTCTCTAAAGAGTAATCTTCCAGTCTACATGTCTTTATATAGTAGGTTTAAATTAAATGCAATGTGTACCTATTAATAGCATACTGGTTAAGAGGTCTCCTTCCAGAACCACATAGGACCTTGTTGCCCTGGGATATCTGATATTGTCTCATTACCAGCCCACTTCATGTATTTGTCTTAAAGGTCTCCTAAAGGTCAGATATGTTGCACAAAACAAGCTGATCTTGTTGACCACATACCCTAGCGTACCAATTCTGACCTTCATTTGGTAAAAATAGCAGATCTCCGAGCTTACAACACATCTTTTTGCGATGCATTGGGAGCTTACAGATCGGCTGTTTTCTCCAGTTGGCGTATAGTATGCCTAATAGTAGTAATAAATATACAGGCATTAAGTGGATGCTTTGATATTTTTGAGGGCTGGAAATTGGGACAATAATCTGTTATCGGTCTTTTATATAGTGTGATGTGTAGTATTGAATGTGAGGCAAATGAACAGTCAGAGTCTGCATTTGATTATGGTTCCTATTAGTATGTTTAAGCCACGTTAAAAGGCATGAACTAGCTCACTGTCACAACATCTCTGCTTTTAAATAGACCCAGCTGTTTCTCACTGTCCTGGTACTTACAGTAAGTAATGCGTCAATATTTAAACTTTAGAAAGCTAGTTTAAACTTTAGAAAGCTACCCTCTCCATATTAATGGAGGGGGTAAAAACCCAGTCCTACCACTATTTACTTAAAATAGAACATCCTGCTTTAGTACATCCTATACTCACCACATTGGGATGAGATTTCCTGTTTGGTTGATGTGGTGGTCTACAAGTTTAGTAGCTGACTCGTCCAGGTCAGATACACTGTGAGCTAAAGTTAGCTAAAAGTTTCTAGCTTCTGCTGAGCTAGTGGGTTCAAATCCAGACCGTGACCTTTCCCCACAAGCTAGCTCTCTCTCTCTCTCCCTCCCTCTCTCTTATCCTTTCTTGCCTACTCCATCTTTCTGTTTCCCCCCCCCCTCTCACATTTGTCCATGCTTAAAAGCTTGCACGAGCGTTAGAACGCTGCATGTGACCCATATTGCATTACATTTAAGTTGGAATGAAAAGGCCATATAAGGATATAGACAAAGGGACAATAAGAAGAATGTGCTCAGATAACAACTCCCCTTTCAAGACATCTTCCTAATCCACCACCTCTCTGCACTCACTGCACACAATTAACAATGTAGGCAGTCGCAGGTGCTCTTATCCAGGGAAACTTACAAAATGCAAGATTAGAGTAAATGGCATGAACCCTGGTCAACAAAATATGGCAGAATAAGTGGGCAAATAAATAGAGAACAAGGAATATAATTAAGTGCTACGAAGTAACTAGGACCTGGTAAACATCAAATCTAGCATCTGGAGTTAACCACGGAATGCACCAACTTGCTCATCCTCAGTGGGGGTCCACGGACCCCCATTTGAAATTATATTATTATTATATTATTATTTTTGTTTTTTGGTAAATGGTGCATTTATATAGCGCCTTAGGCGCTTTACATAGGGCATTACATTCACCCATTCACAATTCACACACACATTCATACAGTGATTGCGGCGGAAGCCATGCAAGCCACCAACCAGCACATCGGGAGCAATTTGGGGTTCAGTGTCTTGACCAAGGACACTTGGGCAAGACATGTAGACAGGAGGAGCCGGGATTCGAACCGCCGACCCATGGATCATTGGACGACCTGCTCTACCTCCGTCAAGAATTCTTCCAAAAGCTCACAACAGGTTGCAGAGCTTGTAGATTTTCAAATAGCTAACATTTATTAGGTTTGACATAGCAGGCGCAGCTCACTCCTACAGCCAGCATACAAAGAACGATGAATTGTTGTGTATTAGCTTGTCTGACACCTTTATGAGACTGAGAGAGCATCTGCAGTTACTGCACATAGACTAGAGTCTAGTCTACATATAGTATAGTCTAGTCACTAGACTATAGCCAGAATAGTCGTTGCAGCGAGAGGCAAGCATGCAACGCACTATCCCCCAATAGTGCGGGAACATTCAGACCCTTCTGACCCCCCCTCCGGCGCCTACGTATACCCTAGTATTTACAATTTTACTACTACTACTAATTTAATTCCCGGTTTTTATCTCCATCTCACAAGAACATAAAGCATGAAGAACTACTACTCCTGAAAGTGTCTAACGGGAAGTACAGGGCATGATGTCCAGAATACCGGAACTTCCTGTAGCCCTGCATGCATTTCCTGTACTTCTGGTTAGACACTTTCGTAGTAGTGTTTGTCCAGCCTGAGGAGGAGCTGCTAGTGGGTGGTAGTAGTGCTTGTCCAGCCTACTGCTAGTGGTTGGGTAGGGCAATGATGTCAGTGCCAGTTTTGATGGACTCACCATCTCCCATGCATTTAATAACATAACTGCAGCATTATTCTATTCTGAAAAAGCTGTTTATTATGTCACAAACAGAATATCTTATCCAAGCATTTTATTTGCACTATATCTAAATAATAATTTAACAATGAAAGAAAGTGGCTCATGTAACCACAGCACAGCTGACAGGCACTCGTCAGATTCAGTTAAATACGTTTTGGGTTACAGATTTAGATTAGATTTCGTGACTATCTCGTCTGTGAGTCTGTAACCGTTCTCATTAGTTCACTAAGAAGTGTCTTTACTATTTGTTTTACTTGTACTAATCACCAACATTGTTGGTTTTTAACCACTCTAAAGTATACTATACATTGAAGGAAGCCCGTCGTGGCAGAGTGGTGCATGGCTGTCCTGAATTTGACATCACTGGTCGGCACCGTATGAAAAATGAAATCAATCATTTTAATAATGGATGATGGTCATAATCAAAGGCACGATGAGTATGCCTGGTATGACGCTGTCTTCACCTGGCTACAATCACTGCTGCCATGATCACTGGAAAGCTATTGGCCCTGCGGCTGGTGATTGTGAATTGGAATTAATGCAATGAAAGAGAAAAGGGTCCCTTTTCACCAAAAGTATGCATATGATCTAATTTAAAGAGTTAAACCGATGCTCATGACTTCACAGTGTACTTCCTCTTCTGTTATCCCCATTCCTCCCTCCATCTTCTCCCTACCGTTGGCTCACCCCCACTTCAATCCAACTCCACATAGCTAAGGAGGCCACAGCCACACAACCACAGCATTTCCTCTTCAACCATTCTTCGCCTGGCCTGCAATGTGGACACATGACTAAGAGGGAAATGATTCGCAAAGAAAAAACGCTGAACTTCCAAAACAATTCCATGTCTTTTATGCATTCACCTCCCTTGATTCTCAGATGCGAGAACATTTTAAGAATTTAAATTTAGGGGATTGAATTGGCTTAATTGTGGATCATGATAGCTCATCCCAACTCCCACGATACATACAATTCATATCTTGTTTGGTGAAAAATCTTTAACCCTGGCAATGTTTATTAGAACCATGCAGCATCAGTACACATGAAGACGTAAAGGGAATGCTCCCTTCCTATAGCTACATCATGGGTTCAACTCATGACTCTACTGACACAATATACATGTGTCTCCAAGGAGTACGGTTATGAGAAACTGACAAAATAATTTGTTTCCACTTCATGTTCAAGAATGTGTTTTGATCTGGATTCAAGCTGCTAAGGACATGGACCCATAGTGGACCAGGTATGCTTAAAGCAAGGAAATATGATAAATCATGTGAAGGGCAGAAATACGCATCCGATATAATATATTAATCCAAGTAGGAATAAGAGGTAAACAACCAGAGCCTTCTTTCTCCCCCTGCATTCAGGTTGAAATGTGTAGATGTAGATAGTTGAACTACAGTCTGGGTTCAGAAGACTTCTTCACAACAGTAGGATGGTCAGAGGACTGAATTCAGCTCCATCTCACCTCAATCTCCTCCTCTCCTTTATATCTCATCTTTCCTCTCCTTTCTCTCCATCTCCTCACCTTCTACGCCTCTTTCCACCCCCCTTTCCCTCTCCACTCCTCTCTTCCCTTCCTCTCCTGTTCTGGCCTCCCCTCTCCTTGTCCCTCCAGATCGCTGTTTAGTAGAGTCTGTGCTCTTAGCAACAAGCCATACAAGGACTGAGAGAAAGAGACACTGAACAAACACTCCCATCACTCATCCTGGTCAGTCTGCATTCATTGTCTCCACCAGGCCGAAGGCATGGAGAGAGAGTATGTTTTGCACTCCGTGTGTGTGTGTGTGTGTGTGTGTGTGTGTGTCCGTCCGTTACCAGCTAATCTCCGGCACCGTTAACCCGGTCGATGCCAAATTTTGCACACACACTCCCTGGATACCAACAATTTTCAGAACGGCCTGTTATAGCGCCACCAGGGGGCCGACTTTTGAAAAACATTTTTTTTGCTATTACTCCTCCAGATTCAAATCCCGCAAATCGTTACACAGTATCTCTATAGTCATGTGTTCAAGACGCCTGTTTGATATTTTATATTTTCATCCTAATTGGCTAACATTGGCTTTCAAAGTTTGCAGGATTGGCCCGTTTTTAACAAAAAGCCTCAAATCATGAACGCAGCATGCAATTTATGTAAAATCTTTCACAGACTTTCTTACTAGGCTGAGGAATGTATCCCACCCTTTTCACATTAGCCTGTTATAGCGCCACCAACAGGTGGATTTTTGCAAAACACATTTTTGGAACAAATGTAAGAAGAAATGGCACCCTTTTCCTTTTCACATTGGCCTATTATAGCGCCACCAGGAGGCCACAACCTGACCTGGCCTGGTGGAGACATGTGCCCCGAGGGGCACTTTATCTAGTTTACATCTGCATCACGGCTACTGCTCTGGAGACTCAGCAAGTGACCCATCTTCCCTTGAACAAGGCACTGAATCCCAATAGCTCGGGTGGGACTCAGTATCCACCGGCAAAAAGACTGGTTGCACTGCAGCTCCTAGGTGTGAATGTCTGTAGCTACATGAGTATGAACCAGGCTGTTGCTTTGAAGAAGAAACACTTCAAATGTATATTTGAAAGTGTGCTCAAAATAGGGATGCCAGGTTTTAAGGTTAAAGTACGAAACCGCTGGCCATGGGCATGTTTAGCCCATGATACTTCACATCATGGCAAACCACCAACGTATGAAAATCAAGAGACGTGAAACTTGCTTGAGGTAGTCAAGTTATGTTATCGTTGCATGTTGCAATTTAAAATGTGGAATGCTTTGAAGAGTCTATGCTGAAATGTATTGCCATCACAACCACAGTACCACACCCACTGCCTCGTTCCAGAGATCTTCAGGTGCTAATCAGTCCTACATTCCTTCTCAACCCAACTTCCTTCCCCTCAGCCAATGCACTGAGCATACTCACCTCTCACCTGTCCCTCATTAGCTCTGCTTGTAATCATCCAATCACATTCAGTTTTCACGCCCTTTCACGCCCTTCTTTACACATGTAAACATGTGAAGTGACAATAGAGATAATTCTGATTCTGAATAGAACTCAGCTCGGTTGTGTTGAGTGTCTGAACGTTGGTGACAACAATGACGGAGTAACCAAAATACAATGGTTACAACTTGTCTGGTACACAGTGACAGTGTTCAACAACAGTATCTAGCCATTCTGTCTGTAGTTCTCCATTGATATTTTTAAAACATGCATAACTCATTAACCTCCCAACAATAACAATAATACATTATTAAATAATAGATGCTGTATAATATATACAATCACTTCCAAACATGTACTTACATTTTATATTACAGTTACATTACATACATATTATACTTTAGGGATTTGGGTTGTTATAGAGAGTGATTTATAAATGAGTTATCAGACAGGGCGGTAATTCAAGTATGTTGCGGTAAAGCTTGAACCCTCTTGTGTCAAATTGTCTGTTCCGTTCACTTCAACCTGTTAATGTCCACACAACAAACAGGGATGGAGACTTTTCTAGAGGGGATTAAGCATGATTTATACTTTGTTGAGTGCTGAATGTCGCACACCGAATATAGCTGATCTACAAGCTTGCAAGCCGTCACCATGCAATGTGTTGTGAGGAAGTTTAAAGACTCCCCATCACACACACACACACACACACACACACAAAACATCCATGTCCTTGCAGTTTGGGTAATGGGGATGGGCTGTGTGTGTATGTGTGTGCATATGTGTGCACATGTGTGTTTAACAGAAGAATAGATCCCTGTTAGTCTTGGTCTCTGAGTCCACTCAGAAAACAAATAGTTCAGTGTCTCTCCGAACATCTCCCTTTCTCCATTTTTCACGCTATCCCTTCACTCTTAAATTTATCTTGGCTTTCTCTCTCGCTATGAACAGAGCATACCACAAATGCCTGTATTGTTGCAATGTCTTGAGACATAAAACACACAGCAGGAGAAAGAGGGTATCATTGCATCCAACTCTACAGATACAGCTCTGCTACTTCATGAAAAAATACAAACTGCATAATTACAGTACAAGGACTAAAGTCACACAACTAGTATAGTAGTTATTTTAGTCAATAGTCAAGAAGTCATCTTCACAAATCGCCTCTCAGGCTGTTTTCTAAGGAGAATAAAGAAAGAATAACGCAATAATAATTGCATGAGTGTCAAACATTACCCTTGATTTTACACTCTGTATTAGGGATGTATCGATGAGACATTTTGGCCGATATCCGATATAATTAATTGCTGTTATGGCCGATAACCGATATAACTGATGTCCATATGATCTCATTCAGTATTAAAAAATATATAATTATTTTGGCCATTCTGAAAAAAAGCTTATCTCTGCTTATCTGAATTTAAAAATGTTCCAACTTGTTGACTGTTTCGAAAGCTTCCCCAGAAAACATTGATATTATTTGCAGCCTTCATCATAACAAAAGGCTTTTTCATTTTTTTCCCAACATAATAATTATAAATCTGCTAAAACCGATATATTATTTTACGGATACCAATTACCAACATATCCTTTTAAGGCCAATATTAGCCGATATCGATATGTTTGCCGATTAATCTCCCATCACTACTCTGTATAATTGACTGTGGAACAAACACATGGCCATGGACTTACTTCCTGCCTCTGAAGCATCCGTAGATCCCAGCCATGCTGTTACTGGAGGACAGATAATTCTCTTATGGAAATCCAAAGCTCTGATGATTCTTTGTGCTCTCTCGCTCTCCAAGACAAGGTGATGTCCTCCCTCCTGGTCTATCCAAAGTGTGTAGAAAACACTATAATGCAACGCACTGTGGTAGTGTCCTTTGAGATGAGACAAGAGCAAAGATGCCACTCCAATGTCCTTTTCTTTTAGATGTATTTATATTTAGAGAAGACACCTCTGTCTTCTAAGTCAAGCCATCCTCTTGCACAGTGACTCTCAAGTGGTTTCACAGCAGGACCCTGACGATACGTCTGTGCGTCAAAAAACCTTGGGTTCTGTACCACTCTCCTCTCTTAAAAGTGCTTCCACTGAGACCTTGTCAGAACACCTTAGAGCCCATTACTGGGCACTGGGCTCACTGTTCTGACAGCCTTTGTCAGCGCAGGGTAGGATACAGCGTACAACTCCCGTGGAAAGCAGTGGAGGCACAGGAAGCCAGCCTCAACTTCTTCCACATTCAAATGCACACACAATCCCAAGGAGAGGAGCCAAGAAAGGATTAACACAAAGAAGAAAGGAAACCCTACAAATAAAGACTCGCTGACTCCCTAGCCAGTCTTGCCATAAACTTTGCTGAGAATTGCAGCCCAAGAGTCGTCCACATTCTGAGAGAACACTACATACACAAGAACTCAGCTGGATGCAAAAGTAAAGGACTCTAGAACTGTCTACTGTGAATAATTGACTGACTGACCGACTGGCTGCTGCATGTCTCTCTGCTTTCCTCCAAGCCACTGGTGGTACAGTATGCTGAAGAGGGCGGGATAGGGAGAAAGAGGAGGGACCATAGCAGGAGGCAAGTGTGAAGAAATCGCTGCCAGATGCAGTTCTCACCCTCCCACCTAGCCCTACACACACACACACACACACACACACACACACACACACACACACACACACACTATCTCTCTCGCCCCTCTCAGTATGGAGCCTAGAAGTTGTGCGACAGCCTGTCGAAGCGAATCACTATTAAGTGGTAGTAGGCTTAACTACGAGCCGAGGCTTCAGCTTGTGTGTGGGTGTGTGTGTGACTGTGTGTGTGTGTGTGTGTGTGTGTGTGTGTGTGTGTGTGTGTGTGTGTGTGTGTGTGTGTGTGTGCGGCGGACATAAGGGCTGATCCCAGCTGAGGTTCCCACCCACAGACACATGTATACGTATGTTGAAACATACACAAATTACACACATGATGTGTCAACACAGATAGTATCTAAATTCTAAATACCTAATTTATACTATGTACGATGGTGTCACTCACTCAAAATAACGGATGTGGTCATACAATAAAGTACAGATTAGCCTTAAATACAGGTAAGTGTAATGAAGTTAGTTTAGTTCACTCACCACAGAAGAGGTCTCCGATACAATCCCTATGAATTAACATTAAACTCACTGATCAATCTGAGTATAGTTACAGTACAACAGGATTCACACATGGATTATGGACTTTACTTTTTATGGGTTTGTCATGATTTGCTTCAACTTGCTTGTTGACTCTTTGTGGGCCAAAAATCATATTAGTAGTAGCCGGATATGGGTGCGTTTGCTGGCCGCTGCTTACGTTACACCAAGCAATTGATCATCAAGGTAGACACGTACTATCTTCCTGGAAACAATTTCTCAATCCCAACATGCTAAAACCAGTGTCACTGGCCTCTGTGTGGGACTGTGTACTGTGTTCCTGGTTGTGTGTCTTTCTGTGTGATTCATTTATCACTTCAGACATGCTGAAACTCATCTAAGTTGCCCAATTCTCCAGAGAGAGAGTGTGTGTGTGTGTGTGTGTGTGTGTGTGTGTGTGTGTGTGTGTGTGTGTGTGTGTGTGCCAGTGTAAACATTTATATAAAGTCAATGGTGTAAACAAAGACAGCCTAAGAATTGGTTCCAGAGTTCAGCAGCTCCATTTCAACAGAACAATCTCTCTCCCCCTCTCTCTCCACACACACACACACACACACACACACACACACACACACACACACACACACACACACACACACACGCACACACGCACACGCACACGCACACGCACACGCACACACAGTTAAATTGATTTAGCTAAACAGTGCCGGGAACCAGGATGCTGAGATTTCACACCTAAACTCACTCCATCTTTAACTTGAATGAATAAAATGACTACCGTTGGAAATAAAGTGCTGAAAACAATAATATGACAAATAAAAAAATAAAAACTGTTGCCAAGTGATTTAAAAGCACACAGGCTTTGGTTGATTTAATTTACCTTCTGCAAATCCCTTCATCAAAGCAGAAAAGCCAAGGGAAACAGATCTAGTGTTGAATACCACAGATTTCCTCTAACCAGGGTGACTTAAATGAGTGACGCATTGTTTTGTGGGGGATTGAACCAGAGATTTTGTGGGGATTGAACCAGGGACTAAATAAATAGAGGCATGATAGTTCCAGGTGAAGGTGGTTATAATTGAAACAGGAGAATGTTTGTTTCCTGTTTTCAAGAGATACAACAGAACTGATGAATGAATTTTGGATTTTCAGAGAGTTTAAATGTTTTTGTGAGAATCTAGGCAGTTACCAACACAACCACTCCAATAGCACGCACGCATGATAGAAATGATTCCATTCTGGAAATAACAAGACAACAAGTCCCACTAGTGGCCCCTAGAGGCTGTGTTGCTCCTTACATCCAACTCATAGAGCCCCATGTTCTTACCAGTGGAACTACGGTACAAATACAATTAAATTGAGCAAACTGGGTCGCCCGCTGGCCAAGTGGTCCAGGCGCATGCCACATATAGGCTCTGGCCTGCCAGCGCATTGCGTGTTCGAGTCCCGTTCATGACGACCTTTGCTGCGTGTCTCTCCTTGATACTCTTGTGCCGGAGCAAAGGCCATGGGCTCACCAACATCGGTAGGATCCATCGTCCCAGGAGTATCATGTGCTATGCAAGTTTCCAGGCAATCCGCTGATTATATGTTGATCTTGTGTGCAAAATGGCCTAATGGTGGTATTTTGTCATCACTTTGCACCCACGTTATTTTCAATTGTTGATTTTTACTTTCTTTGTATTACTATATATTATCTATGCATAACCGCAGCATTTAAAACTGGGAAAGCATTTAGCTACATGTATATAAATAGCACATTGGTTGGCTATTCAAAAATAGCAGATATACAAGCTCATAGCATGCCACTTTGTGTCACACTATGAGCTTGTAGATCTGTTATTTAAAAAACAATCATGAACATTTGTGCAAATCATATATATATATATATATATACACTCAAATCTTTGCTTCTGGTGGTCCCTAGAACAGGGTCCGCGACCAAATACATGCTACTTGACATTAAAAGGTTTGAGAACCACTAATATACAGTACTACTAACATACATTTTTCAGAAAACTGTGGATTTGGAAGACATGATAAAAAAAAGTAAAAAAGTAAATCTGCAATGCACACTGAGGTGCTGCTCATGTGAAACCAGGCCAATCCATTTACACAACTGGTGCATGGTTGCCACACACTGGAGAAGCCAGTGGTTTGACAGCAGTGCTACACAAAACAGTTGAGAATATTACACCAATGAGACATTCTCTATCTTGTGTAGGCATGCTGCTTGGAATTCTAGGCCCCGGGGCCCAGGATAACACGACAAACTGGACTCTCAGTCAATATTTAATATTATATACAGTATAACCATCTATGGTTATATCTATCTTTTCACCATAGAACAGAATGAGCCATTTTCATGTTGCGTCACGTGATGGCAATAATTGTGCTCCAGGTGTGACTCAGATACATGGAGACAACTAACACTGACACAGTGGTTCAGAATTCTGGCTCAGAGGACCTAGAGACTGCAAAGCAAATGTAGGGCATTTACACTGTTAATGTTTAGTTTGTCCACTGCAAAATAAAAAAAATATATAATCTTGGACAATGGGCATTCACGCGCACACGTGTTATGCATGTGAACGGTGCGCGTGCGACGTGCGTGCGTGTATAAGTGTGCTTGTGTGTGTGCATATGTGCATGCGTGTGCGCATACGTACATTCATCAATCATACACTGTTCTGTTTATAGAACCAAGAGGAATGTCGGTCAGTTTCCCCCCAAAGAAGAAGAAAAAAAATGATGTTGGTATTTCCTGAAACAGCCCGAGTCTAGCCCTACTGAAACACAGACAGAGCGAGAGAAGAGAGGGAAACAGATACAGAGAGAGGAGAGAGAGAAAGAAACTGGAGACAGACGGGGGTGGGAGGTATAGTGAGTGAGAAGACTGAGAATAGTGAAGAGATAGAGTCAGAAAGCTTGGAGATACAGTAATGTAGAAAGTGCAGCAACGAGAGAGAGAGAGAGAGAGAGAGAGAGACAGAGACAGAGACAGAGACAGAGACAGAGACAGAGACAGAGACAGAGACAGAGACAGAGACAGAGACAGAGACAGACAGACAGACAGACAGACAGACAGACAGACAGACAGACAGACAGACAGACAGACAGAGAGAGAGAGAGAGAGAGAGAGAGAGAGAGAGAGAGAGAGGTTAGATAGATAAAAACATGATGACGGAAACTATTAGTCTAAATGCAATAAATGTCAGACTGATAGAAATTAGACAGGGAGGGGAAGAGTCAAAGAGAGACAGATATACCAACTGGTGTCTGATTGTCTGTCATCACAAGCTCTCTTTTTCCTATCAATAATAACAATACCTTCATCATCATCATTCAGCATCATCATCTGCTTATTGCTTTCCAAGTACTCCAAGATGCTCTCATGGGACAACAGAGCCAACCATCCCTTTATGTGTAAATGATAGAACTAACTACTAATAATGGTCAGTCAATGGCTTCCATCACGCGGCTTCATTTCTAGTGGTTAGATCTCTGGGCGAGCGAGAGGCCCCATTTTCCCTTCTCTCAATCTCTCTCTCCTCTTTTCACCCCCCTTCCCTTCTAATTCACTATACTACTCTCTCTCTCTCTCTCTCTCTCTCTCTCTCGGATTTGCGGTTTCTGAACGTGCAGAAGAAATGCATCTCACCTTCTTTCCGTCTGCCTATTTTTGCAGTTTGAACTTATGTTCTGCAAGACGTACACCATGTAAATGTGCTAGCAAATTCAGCGAACACACAAACAAAACACTTTAGTCAAAAAATAGGGGTGGTGGGGGGGGGGGGGGAGTCACTCTACTTGAGTGCAGAATTCCACCTAACATCTGGAAGTGATCTTCAGAGTGTGTGTCTCTCTCTCTCTCTCTCTCTCTCTCCCCTTCTATGTTGTAATGTGAATAGCTCTGTAATAATACCCCTGCTCTGAGCCTACCACACTGGGTCCATGTGAGAGAGGGGGGGGGGGGGGGGTAAGAGAGAGAGAGAGTTAGTTAGAGAGAGAGAGAACTACAGTTTTTCTCCTCAGTGCACAGATGCAGATTGCAGACTCCTCTTTCCTCTTCCTCCACGCTTTCTCTCTCCTTTATTACATCTCAATGTATCCCTCCTTTCTCTCTCTCTCTCTCTCTCTCTCTACCAGTACTAAATATAAATAAATCTCTCTCTGCCATCGTGTGTCTGTCAACATGTCACATCTACTTCTACTAAAGTTTACAAGGTAATAAAAAGGGAAACTGCTTTCTTCAACATCACTTTTACCTACAGCCAGGCAGGGTGTGCACTCATGCTGAGAGAGAGCGCTGCTATTCTCAAGCCTGATTCATGCTTTGGTAAAGGCTGGTGGCTCTAAGAATAGCAGATATACAAGCTCACAACACATTGCTTGCAAATCGCTTAATTTCAGACAGTGCACGACAACATCATATGGGGCATTATAAATTAAGCATTTCTTTACATGCCGGAGGACTGACTCATCATCATTCATGTCATCAAGATAAAGCTGCATGCACAGGTCAGTTGATTGTGTTTCACAAAAGAGAGCACACTGTACGTCCATTCTCCATAGCTATGTACATGCACGTGAATGCCTGAACACACACACACACACACACACACACACACACCCTCACACACTTATAATAGTGATATACCTGACTCTCTCTGACACTCCTGGGAGCTGGTCTGTCTGATTGTGTGTGTGCAACTGTGTGCATACATCGTTTTGTGTGGTATTGGCATTTGTTGCCTTAACGACAGGCGACCTAATCAGCTTTATTATCAGCTGACTGACAGTCAGACCGTCAGCAGGTCACACACACACACACACACACACACACACACACACACACTTTACAGGTTGGTTTGACTGTCGTAAGTCAACTCAAATAAAACATTTTTTATAAATGTATTTCTATTTGTTCTCTTTTTGCAATTATTTCTCCATCTCACGAATGAGCCATTAACCCCTTTCAATTAGATTATCAGCTGCGATGCCCTCCATCAACCCTATGTACTCTGACTCTACTTGAAAGAGAGATCAGGTGCAGTCTTTTTATGGCATGGCTCTGCAGGAGGTTAGTGTGTGTGTGTGTGTGTGTGTGTGTGTGTCACAAACCATTGAACCAAGCAATGCCAAATTTCCTGTGCACATACTGTACAAATTAATTTACTATGAAGATGAGGACACAGTCAACAACATCGAAGCGCAATACTTTATCCACACAACACTTTATCCACACAACACTTTATTTAAAACAAGAATTATAAACACTTTGTTGTCAAGCATAAGGTTTATGCCAGTGGTCCGAGAGGATCTTACAAATGGGCCCCCAAATTCCACAATACAAATATTTTAATGATAATATAATAGGGGGGGGGGAGTAATATAGAAAAATTTCATGGTATTTTGTATTTACAGCATTGAAAAAAGAACATCATTAAAATAGCACTTGGCACTTGATCAATGACAATCCAACTGCATCAAACAATGACTGGAGTGGACTACTGTTGAAATATAGGCCACCATGCAGAGACATAACTGGGGATTAAAAAATAAAAAATATATATTCAGACAGACTATAGAGTAGTCTGAGATCATTCGCGCCACGGAGTCAACAGTCAAGTGTCTGTGTTAGGGATTAGAGTGGTTCCCACACAGTGGAAGACAGCCCTTAATCTTGGCTGTCCTTGACCTGACTATCCATCAACAGTCATACACAACGTGTGTGTGTGTGTGTGTGTGTGTGTGTGTGTGTGTGTGTGTGTGTGTGTGTTCGGGAATTGTCAATGCATAGCTTTTGACAGAGACAGAATGCCCGTAGGGAAAAGATAATCAATATTTCACTTCACCCAGTCTATAAAAGTAAATAATAATAAATAAATAAAATCAATAAAAAGATGGGCTAGCCTAAATCTACGACTACTAGATAATATATAGACAACCCAGAGTTCAAATAACATGATTGACAGTGGGGACCTCCCGGACCTGGCAGCATATCTGCCTGACAGGGCTCTATAAAGTTTATGATGCATGGTCTCATCATTCTCATGGCAATCAAACATCAATCAAAAAGGCTTAGTCAGGGACCAGGGTAGGGGGAAAAATCAATGGGGATAACACAGTGCCTACAAGACATGAACAAATGTTGGATTGGGTCCCATTGGGCAAAACACACTCATGCATTCGCACCATCATGTTCAATGAGAGTCGTGGTCTAGACTCTAGTCTAGACAGAGGACTTTTTCTCTCTAGTCTACTTTGTCGGACGGTCAATGAAACGAAAGCAAAACACGGCACAGTGAGCACACTATGTATTGATTATCAATCAAAGCACACATGTTCTCGATCGATAAGGCAGCATTCGGCTCTAAACAAAGTTCAATTTCGCAGAGATTTAGATGCATACTTTTTCAACGTGGAAAGGTGGCAGTACTTACCAGGTCTGCTCCTCTAGGCCTATTTCAAACGGTCTCAGGGTGAAGTCATCCCTCAGTGACTGAAACCAAGCCATCAGTGATGTTAGTATAGTGGAGCTGGCTAATCATTAGATTATTTCTCTCTGCAGCCTGGCCGTCCGTGGCGTCTCGTTCTCCCATGTAACGTTCAAGCGTGCCTGTAAAACTCGTAAAGTGTAAATCTCTGTACTTTTGCGTTTCATGCGCAAGGGGGACACTTAACTCGATCATACGCACTTGTAAAAGACAACGACCTGAAACGACATAACATGTTTGAAATATATCTAGGGGTCAGAAATGTGCCTACTGAAACGTGTTAACCGATATCTTGTTGTTCCTGTTTCAGGCAATAAATAGCATCTTTTTTTCCGGGACCGAAAATGTGAACTAGTCTAGATGTTCCACACTGCTGTGGAGTTTTGTAGCTGCACGAACGCACCGTGAGTGAGTGCATAGTTAGTAGCACCGCCCAACTGACCTCAGATCAGATAAGTAGCCTAATTGACAAGTCTCTAAGTCTTTATGTTATCTAACAACTAACAAGTGAGAACCTATCTGCTAAAGAGTTCTGTAAAAAAAAAAAAAAATCAATGGAAACAAAGCGGGGAAAGCGCCGAAATTTCAAGACATTTTATAGCGTATACTAACTTTTGAGCACTGAAAAGAAATTCTAAATTTTCAAATCAAATCCAATTTAAATGCTTAAAACCCCCGATAAACAGAAATAAACACAAAATGGCCTCCGTTTATACAAACAAATCCATCCATCTGATGTTTAACCCCCATCATATTTTAGGTTCTTATTTGCCAGCATTCCCATTATGGTCAAGTTGGTCAACCCTTTTCAGCATTCTCGTGTTCAATACAACAGCGCCCTCAAGTGTGCAAGCCAAGGGTGTAATTTAATAGCATGTTGTGAGTTTGTAGATTGGCTATTTGAACTATTCAAAAATTCTCAAGTCTATAAAGACACATGTGATTAAGACCTAGTCCTAATGTAATATAAACCATTCATTTGACATGGTTTGTTTAAAAAATGAAACAAAAGTAAAATGGCATTACAGTCACACAACACAATACAGACAATACATACTGTATAATTCAACCTTTTTGTACAAAGTTAGTAACATTTATTTCAAACAATAAAGAACTGTTCATGAAACACAAAGTTAAACACCAAATTCTACCCATACCTATAGAGCACATTCTTATCCTGTACACTACAACCTTCCAGCGTCTTTGAACTTGCTGAGCAATCCGTCATCTTCTCTCGAGGTGAAGGACAGGGTCTGGGTTTTGTAATACTGTGGGTACAACTGCAGGTTCTGGATGACATTCTGGATGAGGTGAGCCCGGGTCACATCACAACCAGGTGCGTCGTATTCCAGCGCAGTGAAATGGACATGGAGATGGTAGTATGACGGCTGGTAGTGGATGTACACCCTCAGCTTCCAGGCTGGCAGCCCATAGCGCTGCATTATGGTCTCCTAGGATGGAACACAAGTGAAACAGTTACAGTCTATATTGATAAATTGATTGCATAATTTATACATTTGTGCATACATTTTGACAGTTACACTTGTTAAGCTGTTGTCCGATGAATCTTGGAGTATACAATGAAATCACAAATCATTTGAGGACAATTAAGGAAAATACTGTATAGATGAAGTAAATTACTTTTATATAGATACAGAAGGGGAAAAACATTCAGACAGCTAAACAAAATGAAATAAACAGACAACGGCAGGAAGACTGGTAACAATGTATTTCTCTGGGTTTTCTATGTCATTTAAAAAGGTGGAGTAAGGGATTGCTTTGTTAAAATAAGTGTTAAATATATCTTTATTTATAGTGTAGGGTGCTGCATTTCTGCTTGCCTATCGGGCCTGGCCTGGCTCTTTAGCTAACGCATGCATCACCAGCATGCGCATCATTGTTAAAGTCTTTATTCAGTAAAAGGGGTATCTAAACTCGGCAACAAAAGTTCGGAAACTGAACTGGTCCATTATTTCTCCACTAAAATAATACCAATCAGTATTGAATTTTATACCATTTTAATCGTTGATTATTCACCTTTACAACTAGGTACCGTATAGATTGTAAGGAACGAGCATTCATGGAATGAGCAACACAGCTAAACGTGTGGGTAGCACCTCCAAAAAATGTGACAGAAATGGCAAGTAGTTGGTATTCAACCCTTGCTTTGAGTTGCTTAGTGGATTGGATGATTGCACTCTCCCACAGTAATAAGAAGAAAAAAAGTAAAAAAAAAAAAAAAAAAAAACACACATATTGTTATTGGCCATTTTGACACTTTATTAATTTTACACTCAGTGTTAGGGAACTCGGTAGCGGGTGGAAGATCCAAAAGCAGCTGCAACAGCTTGGCACCATGCTGGTCAACCAACCTAGCCACATTTTGCTGTGGGATGGCCTCCCATACCTCAACCAGGTTTTGTTGCAAGTCAGCCAACGTGGTTCTGTTGGTCACTCGAACACGTATAGCATTCCCAAGCTAATCCCACAAGTGTTCAATTGGGTTGAGGTCCACTCCCAAATTCTGGAGGTAGTCTACTCTGTGATGATCCTGGCTCTGTAGCCTGTGGGGGCGATGGCATTAGGTCCCAGAATCTGAAGATGTGGCTCCAGAATCTCATCCCGATATCTCAATGCATTGAGATTGCCTTCAATGATGACAACTTCAAGTTCTGTCTTGCCTGTGACAGAGATACTGCCCCATACCATAACAAGAAGTTCCGCCGTAGTCTGAAAACCCACCTTTTCAGACTCCATCATGGCCCATAGCACTTACCCTACCCCCTTAGATAGCATTTCTGTAGACTTAGATAGCATTTGATACAGACTTATAGCATGTTATGTAGACAGCACTATAATTGCATTGTATGTAGTCATAGCACGTCATAGTACACATGTATAGCATAGTATAGTATATATGTATAGTTTCATTATATAGATATTCCACTGTTACTTTCTTAGCTTACGCATGTTTCATGATAAATGCTTTTTATGTGATGTATTCCCATGCTTTTTTTTGTTCTTGCTTAATGTAAATCGCTCTGGATTAAGAGCGTCTGCTAAATGCCTAAATTGTAAATTGTAATTTGTAAGAAGTGGCTGTGTATGGATCTTCCAGACGCTACAGAGTTCCCTAACACTGAGTGTAAAATTAATAAAGTGTAAAAATTGCCAATATGTGTATTTTTTCCTTACTACTGTGGGAGAGTGCAATCATCCAATCCACTAACAACTCAAAGCATGGGTGAATACCCACCACTTGCTATATGCGCTACCGACACGTTTAGCTGTGTTGCTCATTCCACAAAAGCCTGATCCTTACAATCTATACCTCGTTGTAAAGGTGACTAATACCAGCTCAGTGGCCTTGTGGTTACAGTGTCCGCCCTGAGACTGGGAGGTTGGGGTTCGATCCCCTGCCGGGTCATACCAAAGACTCTAAAAATGGGACCCAATGCCTCCCTGCTTGACACTCAGCATCAAGGGTTGGATTGGGGTGTAAGTCCCTGTGACATACTAGCGTCATGTCCAGGGGGTGTACTTGTACATCAAGCTGCCTCACGCTACAGAAACAGGAGATAGGCTCCTGCCCTATGGCTCAGCAAGGCTACTTAAAGGTGACTAATCAAGGATTAAAATGATATCAAATGCAAATTGGTATTATTAAAGTGGAGAAATAATGGACCTAAGCTGAGTTTATCTCTCCAGGTCTTTAAAAAAAAGAAAATGCATTTTCAGATCAGGATACCAATTTTATCCAATCAAGAGGGATACAATATACAAATTTATACAATATACAGATTAAACTAACAAATTAATATGGGAAGTGATGACAAAATGAAATGAGCAGGCAAAATTGGAAGCGGAACACTATCAAACTTAAGTGATAAATGGGTACTCCCTCGTGATTGGATTAAATTGGCAACCCACCTGAAAATGCCAATTTAGAAAGAAAAGGAAATAAATATCTCACCTCTCCCTTCTTAAGGATGTTCTTGAGAAGGGGAACATGCTTTGGGGTCAGGTCTCGGAGGCTCTTGATCCCTCTCTGATGAGCTATTGCAATCAGGTATAGGTTATCATTCTGGAGAGGACAGAGGAGCTATATCAGTGCTTTACAGTGTAGCTGGTTGATGGATGAAATTAAAAACAAACTAAGAATACCTTATAAATTTAGACTGGAAATTACGTTTGTCTGAACCCAATGTCAATGATCCCTCGATTTCCACACTCAACACGGCATCCCGATTTAGCACATGTCATCATAGGCAAAGATTTTCAGAAATGTCAAAAAAGCAGATCTACAAGCAGCTACAAAATTGCTAATTTACAAGTTCACATCACATTGGCAATTTGCTAATTTGTTGTTCTATCCATCTTATCTCTCCAACCTGTTTTTGGTCCCATTTGAAGTCTGGTAGGAGCATAAAGCCAAGCTGCGAGTCTGGATCTTCAAAAACAATCCGATCAGCCTCTGCCTTCTTCTCCAGAATGTTGAACACCCACTGGAGGACACAGTTATGCAAATAATTATTACAAAATGGTCCAATTAATTACTTGATTTTTATAGTTTGTTTTCCAGTTCAGGTTATAAACTACACCATTAAATACATGGTAGAGTAGACTCAAGACTGACTTTGGCTTATAGTACACCGTATTGTAAAAACATAGCTGCAACTGACCTAATTAATAATGGGTGTGTTAGATTTTAGGAGTGTGAATACTGTCCATGCTTGGAAATCGTTATGCCTAAATCTAAGGCCCCATTTACACTGGCAGCCAAATCCAGCCTGAATCAGATCTGAGCCAATCTGATTTGTTTAAATGAGTCCTGTTGGACTCATTTTAACCAATCTATAATCTATAATAATAACGAATACTAGTTATTGTTTTGTCTTTTAGTATTTGATATTCATTTTTATCAGACATGCACAATTGCACCCTCATATAAGCCCATTCAGTCAGATAAAATTAATATCAAATATCTAAAATCAAGCAGCAATTGTCTCCAAACTGTCTCGGGTGCACAGAAAAGTCAGAGCAGACGTTAAAATGACCCCAGAAGGTTTTGTAAAGTGAAATACACCTTTAACAACTTATGTCAAATGACCTGAATACTAAAGCTCTGCTGTTGTATGTATGGCAGAGTGATGTTCTTGTAGTCCTCTTCGGTCTCCTTCACCAGAAAAATCTCCTGACTCTGGTACTTCTTCACATGTTTTTCTGTGGCTGGACACACCACTGTTGTCTTGATCACTGCAAAACAAAAGAAGCCAGGTCTGTCAACAACAGGCCTAAGTTGCTACAGTGTTCACTATTCACTGTATCCTACTACAAGCATTCTAGGCAGAATTCCAGCATTCAATTACACTGACTCACAGAGGGGATTTAGAATAAATTACGGTAGACTGATTGAGGCAAGTCGCCCCTACAGTAGCTGGAAGATTTGAAAGAGAAACTAGGTGGAATATACCAGCATGATGACTTTATGGCTGGGTGGTTTTAATTTCTAAAGCTTTGACTGGAAGCTTTAAAAGTTACAATGTGCAGACTTCTATTTTTTATATTATTCTTATTGACTGTTATTGGTATTTGGTGACAATCTATAATAACATAAAGGGCCTTTCTCGGCCCCACCCCTCTCCCATGTGTTTAGGATCCAAGATGGCAACAGTACCAAGAGGGGGTGGGGCAGAGGTGAGCGGGCGGGGTCGACATATGCCCTTACTGAGCTACATTCAAGACACTTGCCTTGTGTCTGAACACAGCTTTGATGGATGTGTTCTGCCCCCTGCTCGCTGTGTGTGAAAGGCTCTACGAGAAGATATAGTGCCGATAAACGTGCTCGCCGACGCCTTCCCGACCATTTCTGAATATCAAGCAGGGTTGATATTTGGCTCTGTCGCCGACTGGACATCGTACAGTATGAAATGGGTTGCGATCGCGTCCAGAGAAGTCCTGTATTACAGCCAATTAGAGAACAGGACAGCTGTGCTCACTGATACTGTCTGTCTGTCGTGTCAACTATATCGATAGATGATAATACAGTATATATAACCTTTATTCCTTGGGTAAATCCCTGTCCTGTGTCATACATGCAAGCTATATTAGCCCAATGTTGCTGTTAAATAGTCTATAAAACCAACTAATTTCACTTGAATATGTTGATAAAACCGCATCGGAGCAAACTTTTGGACCTCGTGCGCTCTGTGCACGCGCGCACCACGTGCGAAGAGAGACAGTTTTCATGAAAATCAAGATTTAACGCCATGTCTCGCTGCAGCCCACGTAGGCTACACGCTTCCCGTCAAACATTTCGCCGGGTAGCCTGGCTATTCCTGTGTGTGTGCCATGCACGGAGAGAGAGACACGTCCTGTGTCGGTCTCATGCTTGTATCACGGCATCCTGCGCGTGCGTGAGATGTCAAAATGAATTGGAATAAAAAACAAATGATGTAGCCTATATCGGGTCTGGATCGCATCTTGGTGAACTCTTGCAGTGTGTGTTGCCTAGTTGGTGACCAATCGTTTAGGGCGGAAGCCACAACGATATAATGGAAAAAAAAGACTTCTGTAGTGTGAAATACATAACGATCTGATGACTGAGTCATCAGATGACTGATGACTGAGTCATCAGATCGTTATGTATTTCACAATACAGAAGTATTTTTTTATATTTTGTATTGTATTTGTTTATATATGAATGTCTGCATCATTCTAATACTTTAATTTGACAGGATTGCCATTTTGAGAGAAAATGACAGAACAGTGTGTGTAGGTGGCCATACTATTGAGATGGGCAGGGGGCTGGAGCTGGTAAGTACTGTAGATATCATTTTTCATGTCCAGTTTCATCCTGGAACCACTGAACAGCTCAGACAAGCTGTCCTCTGAGATGGGAGTCTTCTCTAGGATCACGACAGCCTCCTGGTCTTCCAGCTGGGGACATGGATGAAAGTCATAATAAAAAATGTGTAACGGTAGTTTCAGTCAAGCAATCTCACTGACTGCTCAGTATCGTTTCTCGTCTGGTGTTGTAAGGACAGTATTGATTGATTGATTGAAATATCTATTAACAGTTTGCAGAATTACAGTACATTTCAAGCACAACTCAATACAAAGACTGTTTCGAATTGCAGCCGTCCGTAGGTGCCCTTTGAGAGCGGTTTTGAAGGAGTCAAGGGATTTGCATGTCTTAATGACTGTTGGTATGGCGTTCCACATTTTGGTGGCATAGGAGCGGAAATAATTTATTCCCTTGTTTGTGCCGAATCTGGGTTGCACATAGTTAGACTTTGTTAACATTAAGGTAGTATTTAGACAGGTACATGGGTATCTTGGTGGGGTAGCGAATCTTGTAGACCAGACCCATTGCAAGATGCTGTACTTGCTGTGTTTTGGGAAAACCTTGTACGAAGGCTCCTGTTAGGGTCTTCAAGGTGTTTTTGTTGACCAGTGAGGAGATCCTGTAAAGGAATCTTGTTCTTTGGTTGACTTTTTTTATTACGTTGGTGGCCATTTTATCACCAGAAAGATTAGCCTCCAGGATGGAACCTAGGTAGTAAGGTAATTTCATCCCTAACCAAGAAGCCATCTGCCTTGCTATAATCAATCGCTACTGTTATTTATGGGATTCATATGCACTATGCAGTACTAGGCCTATCAATCTATCAACAACCATTTTAATATTAAGATAGGGACACAAAATAATGATCGGCTCCTTTTGTTTCCCAGGTATCACATCATGCACATAATTCAGTGTCATCAACTCTTGATATAATTTGTTATATAGTTACAATAAATCAGACAAATAAAATCCATTAGGATCAGGCCATTCCAATAAATACAATATTACAGTTGTCTTTGTAATATTTTATATATTATGAGCTATTTGCAACAGAAGTTCTTGCAAGTTTCTATAGTCTGTTTTGAGAACCTAAAGTGTTTCAAAAATCGGTACCGTTTAGGGCAGGCCCCTTGAGCTCGTCTACCACTTCTTTGGAACTGTGTGTGCCCAGTAATTAAAATCCATAAACGAGTGGAAAAAACGAGAATCACCAGTCATCTGCATGGGCTGGGTCCAGGGTCCCACTGACTCCCAGCATGTTCAGGTTTCTAGTCCCTGAGCCCGTCAACCATGTCAATACTGTCATTTCATTTGATAGATTATTTTTTTATATTGTATAAAAAAATGCAAATCCACCAACTTATCACCTCACCGTTTAGCTCACTTCCAATCTTTCGCTGTTCCATTTACTTTGAATACTGGATAACTCACCCGGTGATATGTTTTCACTTTTTGACATGTCGGGTGAGATGTCTCTATGGTGAGCAGGGCCGGATCTACCATATGGGCACTTTGGGCACGTGCCCAGGGGCCCTTGGGCACCAGGGGCCCTTATTATTTTAGTTCCACAGATAATTTCCCTGCTAATCCGAATGAAATAAATGGTGTCTAAAAAGATTAGTGTTTTATTGTTGGTGAGAAGGGCAGCTGAAAAGTGCAATTGTGTCTAAAGCAGCAACAATGCGTTAGATTGGCTGTCACTCTGGGGGGGGGGGGGGGGGGGGTAGGTGACCCGAAATAGGCCAATATAACGGCATAAAACTGCCCCAAAACGGCTACAAAACAGCAAAAATGTTGCGTGCGCGTGAAGGGGGACCCTTCTAGCTTCAGTGCCCAGGGGCCCTCAGTGGTGTTAATCCGGCCCTGATGGTGAGTTGGTAAAGGGGTAGTAAAGGGGTGAGTTATCCAGTATTCCCAAGAGACGGACAGCTCACACAAGAGATGCGGACAGCTCACCTTATGACTTACCAACCACATATGAAAGTATAAATGACTATGAGACATTGTAAAATAAGCTGTGATTGAGTGAAACTTTGCCATTTAAAATTGATCAGTAACCACTTGAGTGAAAGTACTCAAGTAGGCTACATCTAGTGTTAGGTAGTGCTTTGCTTTCATAATAATAACCTTGTGAAATAAACTAATAAAGGTGTAAACACTTTACACACAGTAAAAGTAGAAATATTCAGTAAACTATTAATATTCAAAAAACTACTCTATTCTACTGCCATCTATTGTCCACAGACCCTGGAGTCCCTCTTGCGCGCTCTCTCTGTCACAGAGGACATAACAGTGGGACTAGTGGATAACTCACCACGAAAGTAGAGACATCTCACCCCGGGCGACATGCCCGGACTTTCGGGGTGAGATGACACTTTTGACTCTGAAGTGGAAAAGGGGTGAGTGAGTTATCCAGTTAGTTACCTTTATTGTTGTCACTGGAACTTCTACCTTTACTATTGTTGTGACTGGAACTTCTAGAAGTCTTCCAGGGTCGACAAAAGTAAATGGAACAGCGAAAGATTTCAAAAGTTTAGATTTCTGTTGTCCTCTAGTCGGGGTACGGTAGTCCTCGCCCGAAAAGTGTTCACTACACACACGAACATCCCGTGAACGTAAGCTCGGTGATTCCACATAATTTATAGACATTGCGCTTAGCCACAACTGCAGAACTTCAGGGTCTCGAGGCAGTTGGTGAAATGTAACGGTTGAATTCGTCTTCTGCCGGTTGAAGCACCGCGGGTATAAACACACTTTGGGCATACTTGGCAAGTTGGCACCGTTTTCTTCGTATTATATTATTTAATAAAATTGCCTCAACGTGGTTTTACGCGGAGATGAGCCGGCTGCAGTCTCGTCTCCAGTCCATTAATTAATGTACGAGCTGTTTGTTTGTTTTAATGCATAGAGCTGGCAGTGCTTTCAATGTGAGGGGGTGACTGACTCATAGGGACCATAGGGACTGACTGCGCATCACCGCCTTCCGGTAGTGTTTGAGTGACTGCAAAACTCCTGGCCAATGAACGAGGTGGGAGGCGGGACATATATCCGACGAGAGCCGAACTCACCATGATATGGTTATGGTTCATTCATTATCATCACCGTGACCACACGCACCAGGACGGGTTGACTACTTGACTTGAAACAAGCATTTAAATTACTTTTTCAATCAGCATGTGCCATGTTTTCCAAATGCAATCTTACGGAGGCGGAGCAGTACATGCGGGCGGGGTTGATTTAGCTCTGATCCATAGCCCTGATGCTCTTTGCTTGACTCAGCTCACAAATAAGCGCTTATTTCAACCCGTCAAAGTAATACAAAACCGGACATTCTGTAGAAGTTCTGTAGTAACGCTACGTTTAGATACGTTACCTTTCCATGGACAAATATGGTCTTCTCCCGTGCAGATTCTCTCAAAACTCGGGTTGTTTTGAAACCAGACAGAATATTTGCTCCACATTCCACTCCATCTCCATGGTCTTCCACATCCAAATCACGTTTCAGCTTCTTTTTAGATAATTCATTACTAGTCTTTTCATTGTTTTCAATGGTCGCGTTGTCCGCCATATTTGTTTGAAATAAAAAAGGAGGGGGGGCATGGCCAGCCTACGTCACCTCCTGTGTTTTGGTTAAATTCGGATACTGTAGAAATGCTGCACCCATAAGACAGGCAAGGGAATTACACTGTAAAGTCTTGTAAAATATACAGTTTTAAATGTCCTATTTTTGTCATAATAAAGGCAACATTTTCCTTCCACAGTAGGCTACAGTAAATTATAGAGGCAGACTCATTCTCAGTGTCGTTCTCTTTCAATGACAAACAGAATAATAATTCATTGGCATGTCATTTGACTAATATGATTAGCATTGCTGGGCGGAGCGGCCTCTAAGTAGACCAATGAAAATGCAGGAATCGGTGGACGCACAAAATCAGGAAGTAATTTAAAGAGCAAACTCAGCTGATTCGATTTATTTAGTTTTGGCAGTTGTCAGTAGACGCGCACGTCTCGGCTTAGATCATGTCCATGAAGTACGAGATTAAATCAACGTTAACGTAAATTACATTATAAGGTTGTCCTAAATCTTCTTCGGTACAACAGGATGCTTTTGTCCATGCAGAAATGTCTTTGCCTCCTGATTCTGCATTGCATGGCCGTCGTTGCAAGAGGTAAAGTTGGTTAATTGGGTAGAAAACCTTTAACCTAACTTTATAATGTTTGTCTTATTTGTTCATAATTTCATATGGTCAACTAATATGCTTTGTTATTGTCTAGGAAGTCTGAAAGTAGCTGGTAGCCTGTTGAGATCAGTGGTGGACTGCAGTGCACATCCATAGTTACAATATAAAATACATTTTATATTGTTGAAATATAATGAACGATACCCCACTCAGACACTGTCTGCTGCTGTACACTTTGTCGACTCATTCCATCCCATTCCATTCCACATGCAACGAAAATATTATACTGGCATAAGTCCATAACCATCCAGCAATTATAGTTCTCACTTGAAGTGACCGGTAGATCATTTTAAACCATGTTTTTGTTTTCAGAGAGAAGAAATGTCCTTTTCATCATGGCAGATGATCTGAGGACATCCCTGGGTTGCTATGGGGACACAGTGGTGAAATCACCAAACATTGATCAATTGGCTTCCAAAAGCCAAGTCTTTTTAAATGCATATGCCCAGGTCAGTTAAGTTGCTTATCAGTTGCAATGCTGTGGAGACATTTTATATAAGAGTTATTGCATAGTGATTAAGTGGCCTGTGTATTGATAAAGTTGTCAATAATGTCCAGCAGTTGGTCTCGCCTGTGTGCGAGTGACTGGGTGCACACTGACTGTTGAATTATGCAAAGGCATAGCATTGTTTAGTGCTTCATGATAAGGTTTGTACACTGTACAGTATCAGTATTTGTCTTTTTGTGTCTCATTCTCCTGGTCTCGCTGTCAGCAAGCTGTATGTGGCCCCAGTCGCACCTCTATGCTGACCAGTCGGAGGCCAGACACAACCAGACTTTATGACTTTAACTCTTACTGGAGAGTACATGCTGGCAACTACACCACCATGCCACAGTACTTTAAATCCACAGGATACACTACCATGTCTGTGGGCAAGATATTTCATCCAGGTAAGATTCAATCTGACCTCTATTAGGGTGGTAAGCGTAATATAAATTTCAGAAACAAGTATTGAAAGAGGTCTCTTGTACACCTGCTTCCAAGGACAATTAACTTACAAAAAGTTTTACTGAATTGATTGTTGATTAGGTTTTTGTCTGAAAATAACAAGAAATGCTTATTTTTCCTTGTAGGCATTGCCTCCAACCACACCGACGACTACCCCTACAGCTGGTCCATCCCTCCTTATCACCCCCCCTCGTTCATACATGAAAAACAAAAGGTACGTTTATGGGATGATAATTTGTTACCCTCTAGTTGAATACTGGATAAAAAGGAACCCTTTTGATAAGCAGTCCTGATGTCAGGGTGCTCATCCTTGTTAGAAAATATGATCATGTTTGTGAAGTGCGTGGAAAAAAAACTATAGCTTTATAACTATACAATCATCTGCTGGTTGTCAAATAAACCATGTTGTAAAGTGTAAACCCTCCTTGTGCTGTCAGCGTAACAGAGTAGCGTACAAGAACAAATTATTGTCTTTTATTGTATATTAACGTTGCATTATCCTTATTTAGGTGTGTAAGGGACCAGATGGTAAGCTTCATTCAAATGTGCTATGTGCCGTGAATGTAACGGAGCAGCCAGGAGAAACCCTGCCTGACATGGAGAGTACAGAAGAGGCAATAAGGCTGCTGAAAACCAGGGTCAATAATGATGCACCATTCTTCCTAGCTGTGGGATTTCATAAACCACATATTCCTTTCAGGATACCTGAGGTACATTGGTTCATATATACATGACGAGTTGTTTATTGTAGAAACACTGTTATCAAGCTGTACAAGCAGAAAACCCATTGCTAGCCAATCCATGTGAATCAAAGCCTCCAATTGGAATCACCATTATGAATTGTCTCGAATCTGTTAAAGACATCCATTCGGAATCACTGTTACAAATTAGTCTAATAATAATTGCTATCATAGTGGTCCAATCAGAGTTACACTTGCACAACCTCCATCTGTCTGTAACTACAGTAATTGGTCCGTTCAGAATCACTGTTTTAATGACCATTAAAGCTGAATCACAATTGCTAGTCTAATTGAAATCTCAGTTATTGACCTGTCCTGTCAGAATTTGCATTTAAAAAGATAATCATATGGTAATTGCAGTAGTTCACATTGGTCTGAAAACTAGATAAACATGTGACACCAACTCACTGTTGGACAACAAGGCACTGTAACAAAATTATTACGCTACAGTCGGATGATGATACATACTGTAAGCATGTCAAATTTCTGCCTTCCTTGAAACGGTCATTTGAGCTCAATATGAGACATTACCATTTCCTAACCTATGCTACCTCAACATGGGCATATACCCCCCCCCCCCCCCAGCAACCAATTCAACCTCTGCTTGCCCAAAGCACAGATGTGTATCATTTAATTAACAGGAAATTGTAATGGCAGAAAGGAACACTCAGGGCAGATCTTATTGCTCTGCTGTGAGGAGAATGTGAAGATCAGACACGGCACCCCATCGTCCATCCTTGTAACATGGGGTGATCACCACATGTCCAGTGCAAAACCTATTGAAACTTGTCACTTCAGTGCTGTACTGCTGTGGTTTAAACTCCAAATATTACTAAATATTGAAGATGGTCTTATAATGTTGTGACATTTAAGGTGTACATTCTACAGTGCCGGCTCCTTGAGCAGCACTGACATAATTTTGTTTAAATCTTCAGGAGTACCTGAGTCTGTATCCCATAGATAAAATGACACTGGCTCCTGATGCAGACGTTCCTAAGCGCCTTCCCCCTGTGGCCTACAACCCCTGGATGGACCTGAGGTTGAGAGAGGATGTTGCGGCTCTCAACATCAGCTTTCCTTATGGACCAATCCCTAAGGACTTTCAGGTACAGTATGAACATGACAGTCTGTTAGTATTTTCGACTATGTGGTTCTGCCATCATCAGGTCGAACCTTCACTGTATGCCATCACCACTCTATATGAAAAATTGTGCACAACTGTTTTAGAGTGTATGATAACGCACAAAACAAAAGCTGTTTGGCAAAAATGATAATAAAGCTGTATTTGTACAGCAGCTTTTAAGAGCAAGTCACAATGTGCTTAACAGAAAAAATATATATAAAAACATAGCATGGATCATAAAGGCACAAAATACAATTAAATGTATCTATAAAATGCAACAGAAGATAACCATAAAGTCACAAATCACATGGATAAGGGGTTAAATGCAGGTTTAGGAGCGATTTTAAAATGGGACACAGACCACCAGTGCACAAAAACCTGTGCACCGCCCAATAAAGCGTGTGTACGGATGCGTTTTTTAATTTATTTAGTTTGGTGTAACACTGCACTAGATCTTGACACTTGTAACTGACAGGTTTTTCCGTCTGTCTCCTTACTATAGTTGCGTATCCGTCAGCACTACTTTGCTGCAGTGTCCTATATGGACGCTCAGGTTGGACTGCTGCTCAGTGCTCTGGATGATTTGGGCTTGGCTAGCAACACAATGGTGGTCTTCTCTTCAGATCATGGTGAGTATGCACCATGAATAGACAAACAGACCACAGAGCAATATGTTGTATACGACTATACGTGGTGACAATTTTGGACAGTGGACACACGAATGTTATCAGGGTGACAAAGTATTTTCATGTAGTTCCCCCTGCTCTCCTTTCACGTTCTGCTTGTTAAGTTTTATAGCTGGTTAAATTATTTTTAAATTAGGAAAACGTAATACCAGACGCAAGCGAAAACATACAAGGATCCCCATACTTTACCTGCGATACACTCATTCCCCAGTGGATGGCAGTGTGGTTACAGTATTATACGTTTCCAAAGGGTGCCCCTCAAAACTGTAAGGGACAAATGCTGCTTAAAGGATAATTCCATGCTAGAAGGCTTTCTTACCTTTTCTTTTTTTTTGTAGTTGTTACGTCCCCATGGAATTTTCCTTTAAGACATTGTGTCTCAACCTATTAAAATTGATAAGTCTGTGTAGGTAGAGATGTATTTGTAACATCATGGATTTGAATCTAATTAATGACCCATGTTGCCCGTCATCTATATACAATATCTTCACCCGCTTCTTGTCTTCACTATAATGTCGAATGTATTCAACATTTTGATTCTAAACTGCATTGTTTGGAACCAAACTACACTGCCTGGGAGATGGGATCCCGATTATGAGGAGATATCGTAACTCAAAGCAGCACTAACTCGTGTGCTTGTCTCCATTTCTCTATATTCCAGGTTGGTCATTAGGAGAGCATGGTGAATGGGCTAAATACTCAAATTTTGATGTCGTAACTCGGGTGCCTCTTATGTTCTATGTTCCTGGAGTGACTTCCTTTCCCGGTTGGCCAGGAGAACTGTCTACCTTCCCTTTTATGGATGTTTTCAGCCTGTCAGCACAAACATTTGCGAGTAAGACCCTTACACCAGTGACTGGGTGCAAATTAATAAATCAAACGTTCTTGAGCCATACAGAGTTAAGATTTGATGAGGGTACAATAATGAAATATAAATTAGACAAAATTATGTGTAATCCTGTGACATTTCTGGACTTTATCTCTAACCAGATTAAAATGTGACAGAAATGCAAGTTGTTATGCAGTATCTAATCTTTGTCTCTTTCTGTCTCTCTAGATGACAAAGTAATAAGGAATGTTGTGGAGCTGGTTGATGTGTTCCCTACTACGTCCTACATGGCTGGCTTGAGAGCCCCAGAGCCTTGTGATGATGATTCCTTCACGGTAGCATTTACTCAGGCATTTATTCCAGCGCTTTCCTTGTTTAGAGTGGAAAGACGCGTGTTTTCATATTGACTCTGCAATTCTTTCCTATAACTTTCATTCAAAGTCTTCTCTCATACCCGTGGTCCTTCCAGGAGGAGCTGTGCACTGAGGGAGACAACCTGGCCTACACCTTCAGACGTAGGGAGAGGCGAATGGATGAGGAAGAGATATCTTTCAGTCAGTACCCAAGACCTGCTGATACTCCTCAGGTATACAGGGAGGCCAGACCATCGATTGGTGGATTCATCGATCACACATTATGGAGATCGCTGCATAATGTTCTTGCCAAACTATTTTCTTTGTTTTCCTTCCAGTGGAACTCTGATCTCCCTGACCTGAAGGACATAAAGATAATGGGTTATTCTCTACGATCATGGGACTACAGATACACAGTGTGGCTGGGCTTCAACCCTCAAACATACCAGGTACAGATTTGATCACCCGACTGGTTACCTGGACAGAAAATTACTTTTCTAAAAAGTAACAGTTCAGCCATCTGTATCTAACTTAATTCTCGACAGCTCTGGATCCTCGCATGCTGAGGACAAAACCCTGGGATAATAGGAATTATATAGGCTCAGAAGAAGGCTCTAGCAGCATTTCATCTTAAGCCAACAGGTTCACAGATGAACATCCCAACCATTGAGAGTCCGGTCCAGGAATCAGTGTTTTAGGATTTATTTTTTTATCACAAGCGGTTGTATTTATTTCACTGGTTAAATATTTATAAAACCCACTGAAGGACTTAACCACTTTCAACCTGGTGTTCCTATTTTGGGGCATGCCATGTCATTATAGGAACAATGTGGCATAAGCTCACAATGCATACTTTTACAAAAAACAAAAAGATGAAATCTGGAGATGCGTTTCTGCCCAATGGAAATGTTTATTCTTCAGTCTGTCTAGGTAAATGGGAATATTTTTATCTGTTTGGCTAGATATTTATTTAGTCTTCCTGTTCAGGTGAATGTATCTGACGTTCATGGTGGAGAGTTGTACATGTTGGCTGACGACCCTGCTCAGGACATCAACGTTTATAACCTCACTAGGACTGAACACAGCCTGATGATGAAAAAGATGGCCAACTTTAATCATGTGAGTTTATGTGAGATAAGTGTGATTTACTTGACTTGGTCAGATTTGTTAAGGTTTTTTATTTAGTGATTCCTTCGATTTGGTGCTGGGCTATATACTGTATTCAGGTTTTTGTGTGTGTGTGTGTGTGTGTGAGAGTACATTTGCAATGTATTATTTCACTTTGTATTTTATGGTTCTCTTCCCTGTCCAGTCTCCGAGTCTACTCGAGGCCATGAAGCTGCATCTTCTCTACCTCACTGCAGGGATGAAAAGACAAACTAACGAATGGATGGATGAAAGCGACTAGGCAGAAGGCGTGATGTCTGTGATGAACAGACACTAAAGTTAACAGAACAGATGGAGGATTGAGACTGAATACAAAGGGACAGAAGGCTTAATCTACATGGAAGGGAAAGAAATCCTGGATGTCACTTTAATATAACGTGCATTTTGTATTTACATGTAGCACTTGAGTAATTAGTAGAGTGCAATTTTATATAAAATGTATTTGTTCACTTGGTGTGCCATGTCTTGTTGTCAAAGGACCCATTTGATCTATCAATGGATTCAACAACTACTTTTAAGGAATTAAACTGTTAAAGGTTACAAGTGATTTTCTCTGGAGACATTTTCAATGATGGATTCAGCCCTTCACCTCCTGGCACATTTCATATTTTGGGGACAATCAAAGTAATGTGTTTGAAGACGTGGTAAATTAATACAGGAGTGTTTGCAGGTCACTGATGGTATTAAATTTGAGGCTGTGCCTTAATGCAAAGGACCAACACACTGTAAAAATATTTTCTGTACAAATGATTCACATCTCAGGAGGACAAGCTATAAATATATTTATATGCCCGATTGATTTTTGTAGACTACATCCAATAAATTATGTAAGTGAAACAAGACTATGGGTCCTGACTGTATATTCTGAATGTGTGTGTATAAAATCCAGTCTGCAGCAGAGTTGTCTGTTTGGGAACCGGAAGGTCCCCGGTTCAATACCTAGCTCCTCTTGGCTTCATGTCAAAGACCAAGACGTGCTATATCTTACACTTAAAACCTTCAAATAGCCTATTTTAAAATGTTTTAGATGATAAAATATGGCAAAGAATTTTAGGTATAAAAGGGTAGGGCGTGCCCAAGATAAGCCCATAACACTAAGTCATTAGAAAAATTTCTTTTTTGAATGTGTTTGTCATCAAAGTGAAAATGACATTTAACCTCCACTTCATCTCCTACAGTATACTCATTCATCAATTAATCTGGGTTCTCACCACCCGAGTAGTGTGCTATATGACTGGCTGCCATCATGCCATGTGAATATGGTCAAAAAAACAATCGTGCTGTGTGGAAGTGGAATGCATTTACAGGGGGACGAAAGATCCAATTTTGGGTCTCGCATGTTACTATAACTGCTCACGTGACATCTTTTCAAGGAAACCATAGAATTCCAAAACGTTTTTGACACATGGTATTGGTAATCTAATTGTCAAAGTCATCACATTATCTAAAGCATTAAGTGAATTGAAAAGGCTTGCCGTAGTCTCTGGAGGAATGATTGAACACAAAGCAACCAGTTAATCCAGTAACTTAATGATTATGGAGAAAGGTAGACTAGTAATAAATATACAAATGGTCTGTTTATGTATGATATATGGTAGGGCTGAAGAGACAAGTACAGTACACAGACGAGTACAGAGACGGTGTGGTCCTTGTCTCTATGAAATGAGATGGAGGTTAAACATGATTCAACCTAACCTAACTGTTCGTGTCTCCTCTCTGTACCTCTTTATAGGTCAACTCATATCCTTGCCCTGCATTTAATATATCAATATTTATCATCTAAAGCTGTGATCCTTGACCACTGCCACATTGATCCTGATAGCAATTACATTACACTTTAAATTCTTCTGCCTCCTTTCCACTCCTCTGTCCTATACTCTCTCTCCCTCCCTTCTCCACTCTCTCCGCCCCTTCGACTCCCCACTACCCGCTCCTCCAGCAACCCACTCACTCTCCACCCCATCCATTATTTATGCCATATACACTAGTAGTTGTGTTATGGCATTCTGGTAATGCCCAGTTACTTATGCCTGGCACATAATATTTGTGTTAATGTTGGTTACATGGATATAATGAGAAGGTGTGTGTGCATGACATAATCACAATAATGTGAACATACACTATCATTTTCAGACTATTAGTTCTCATCAAATTTTACTTACTTACTTACTTGTATAGCCTATCTCTCTCGACCATCTTTTGATTCCAGAACTTGTGGGCTACTTAAGAAGCCATGCAGTTAGGAGCTAGAAAGGATGTGATGTGTTCGCACTCAGTGAGAAACAACTTCAAGTTTAATCTGGAGTCATTCAATTAGGGCTGACAAGCTCTCGTCTCATTATTGCCTCTGAGCCAAGGACGGCAGAGCTGAATGGAAAATCACTGTTTAACAAAATCTCTTTTTAACTGGGGGCAGAGTGATGGACGAAGCAAGCCCTTTAAATTGCCACTCTGCACACAGAGATTTAGAGAATGAGTTTTGAGAAGAATTCCTTTCATTAAGTGGAGTTAATCACCTCTATGGTGGAGTGTGTGATGGAAACTGATAATTGTTGTGTCTATAGTACTATAGTCTAGGGTGGTATGACGTGACACACGGAAATGCAGGTTTTCAACTCTAAACCAGCGTATGTGCAGCTAATATTCCTAATAAAGCACATGGGTTAACGTCTGGACTGACTTGCACCAATGAAGCTGACATTATACTCTAGTCTAGTTGAAATGTTGAATCAGTGGATGCAAACAAGCACATATGACAACTGTAAAAAATAATCCCATAAAATGAACCTTCTTATTTCTGCAAAACCTTTTACTGGGGCTAATAAACAATTAGCTGTATATCTACCACATGTGAGAAGTGCTGGTGTTCCCTCCACCCCCACCTTTATGTATATGCACATGCATGTGTATGAGACTGAGCGTGAGGCTAAATGATGTCTCTGAGAGCTTATTTGACTGCATGGTTACTTTTGGCAATTAAACCTATAAATCTGGCTTGTCAGATAGCTGGCACTATGCCACCCAGACGCATACGTGCATGCACTCTTACACAGACACACTAGCACAGAATTTTGGACCTCAATCTCTCCTCAGCACGCACACACACACACACACACACACACACACACACACACAGAGTCTGTAGCTTCCTTCCAGCCCAGGTCATTTATGGAAATTATAAATTAGCTGGTGTTCATATCAGTCAGATTAATAAACACTTCTAATTTGGGATTCATAGAGAATTCACACTCTCTTGCTCTCACTCATCTCTCGTCCTCCCTCCCTCTTCTTATTTTCTCCCTCACGTTCTCCCTCATACCCCCCCCCCCCCCCCCCCCCCACACACACACACACACACACACACACACACACACACACACACACACACACACACACACACACACACACACACACACACACACACACACACACTTATTTTCACTTCTCTTTCTTACTTGTGCAATGTGTACACATGCGGCAATGCAGCAGCGGCATACACACCAACATAAATATACACACACCTTCCATCCCTCTAGAATTCTAATGTGAAATATTCTATGAATTAATCATGCATGGTAAAGCAGCCTAACTGTTGCTCTGATGTAGAAATAAGCATCCATTAACCCCAGTAAAGGAGTCTGGCTTGCCACAATGAAACCACATGGAAACTGATTGCTCTCCATTTACATGTCCACAAGAAGACCAGATCTGGCACTATAATGGGTTTAAGGTTATGAGTGCTATCTTATATCTGTGAGAATGCAACGTATTCATGAAGAGTGGAAAAAAGTTACTGCTCTTTGGTTTTGTAGGGAAAATGAGACAGTGACTGAATGAATAAGACAAACATAAAAAGTCCATAGACTTGGCTGCTACATGATGTCAAGCCAGATGTTGGTTTGTAGTGTCCCTCAAAAAGGGAGGAGGCTTAAAATATAGACCAAAACAGGTCAATTAAGTTTATAGGGTGGTTAACAACCGGGTTAATGCAGCCTCTCTTACACAGCTGATACAGTCCAAGGTAGTTGTCAATATACAAGTACAGACCCCTCATATTCTCTGTACTGCCCACAAGATTACAAAAAGAACATCTTGTACTCACTGTACTAAATGCATTCAACATTTTAGAAAAGATCAAACCAACTTACAAGCATATTGCTTTAAGAGCCAAGAAGTTTAACAAACAACACACAAACTTACAGACTTATCCTGTCCAGGGCCTGAGAGAAAGGGTTAACTCAACATGCAGTGAGAGAGAGAGAGAGCTCTTGACAGTGTGCTGGCTTGAACTGAACTGACTCTGACCAAACTAATTACCTCATTAACTACCCTGGCGAGGCTACCAGGTGAGGAGTTAGTAGTAGTTACTAATTAGGCAAAGGAACATTGGTCTCCATTACACATACAAGGCTTAAAGGTAAACTACATAGAAAGTAAACAGCACATTCTCCATATACTGCTGTCATAACCCGGCCCGTTGGGCCATGACAAATTGAGGAGGACGCAGTAGCAGTGTTCAAAATAATAGTGTATTTACAAAAGGTAACTAATATTAACTTAATATAAAGAATGCTTACAGAATGTTTGAGATGTGGAATTCAGTAAGATCAGTGGTATCAGTGTGTATGTGTGGTTAATATGATGAATGGATGTTGTAGTGTGCAACTCAAATAGCAAAGGCAAACAAACAGAAGGGTGCTGTCATCTGGAGAGGGACACAGAGAATGTCTGGGAAGCCCTATTTTATAGGGTTTCAGGAGCACTGGCCAGGTGCTCCTGAGTCCTGATCATAGACTGATGCACCTAATGAGGAGTCTCAAGTAGACCGACGCCCACATGATCTTTGGGAGAAACACACAGACAGGGCAGTACACTATATAGACAGCATAGGGCAGGCCCTGCAAGCCAGGCCAAGGGGCCGTGACACTGCTCCATTTATGAACCTGTCAACGATCATCTTTCTCTTAACAGCCTATTTCCTATGTATACAGTACTTTACTGTGTAGGCCTAAATAATCAATCTATGAATGATCAAAGACATACATAACATTAGGTTAAACTAGATATGGGCTAATATCGTATTAATACAGACAAGCTGGGAGGCACTGGGGTCCCATTTTCCAGTCTTTGGTATGACTTAGCCAGGGATCGAACCCCAACCTCCCAGTCTTAGGGCGGAAACTCTAACTGCAAGACCACTGAGCTGGTATATAGACTGGATATACCAGTGGACAAGGACATACCTCTAATATTGCCTTATAAGCCATAATATGCATTACTCCTGCCCAAAGCTCCTACCTGACAGGCAAAATAGCTTGTCTTTGGTTCATTCTTGAGGTATATTTCAAACATTATAGCCAATCAGATCAATTTACCAGTGGTTATAAAGTTTTTTTCTCCCAGAAAGTGATTGTAGCTCCTACCTGGTAACTGAAATGGTGTTTCTGGCAATGCCATTAGTCAACCAGTAGTGGACAGGATCTATTCTACAGGGAGATCACCTCCAACTACTGCAGATGTGATGCACTAGCATTAATTTACTGCACGAACATAATGTAGCATACAGATTAGCCAAAATGTTCTATTTGCAAACAAAATATTGATGCAGCTTTAAGAAATGTGTCTTTGTCTATGTGAATCTGTTTAAATATCAATTGTAAATTGGTAATATCAATGTCTCATGCCATTATTCTATTTGTTTTATTCAGCAAATGTGTGTTAAACCACTCCTGACAGAGGAAGTTACATGGACAAGCCAATTCAATTCACAACACCTTTGTGCAGGGTTTAACATAAATTAAATCCACAAAACGTTGCATAGGGTATAACATATATAGTTTAATATACCTCTATAAAATTCGAAATATATACAATATATACAACAAGCAATATTACATCATAATCATAAATAAATCATCATAAATCACAATAAACAGACAAAAATCATGGGGTGTTTAACATTCACTAATCCACTAAGAATGGATCTTGCTTCATGTGCTGAAATAAAATCTATTAATCTAAAGAATTAAACAATCCATGGGATGTGTATCATAAAGAACACACACCAACAGTCATCATGGCAGTATGACACAAGTGAGATATTGAAACAAGCAAACAAACATAATGGTACATGCAATAATCGTTGAGCAATGTCTTACTCGTATGAAGTAAATTGCTGAATTAAATTCAGCGTTGTCTCTCATTTTGTTGTTTGTCTGTTGAAGTCATTGTTTACAAGTTAACAAAAGTTGACAGTTGTTTTTCTCTAAGCCACTATAATTCACTATATAACTATGATAATCCACTATATCATTTTCTGAAACCCTTCCCAGCAAAACAAGCCTTGTCTCCAAGCTCCTCTTCAATTCTGAGAATCTGGTTGTACTTGATCAGATGCTCGAGCGACAGGGTGCAACAGTCTTGACCTGTCCAGTGCATAAACCACCAAATCAGCCTGCCAGACACCTCTGTGTCTGGCAGACACTCATCTTCCTCTTTCGGTCCGGGCTGCTTTCTGCTGCTTCAGATGAGGGCCTTTTCCTCTCTGTGGGAGCTGTGACCCTCTGTGTCTGGAAGACGCTCATCTTCCTCTTTCGGTCCGGGCTGCTTTCTGCTGCTTCAGATGAGGGCCTTTTCCTCTCTGTGGGAGCTGTGACCCTCTGTGTCTGGCAGACACTCATCTTCCTCTTTCGGTCCGGGCTGCTTTCTGCTGCTTCAGATGAGGGCCTTTTCCTCTCTGTGGGAGCTGTGACCCTCTGTGTCTGGCAGACGCTCATCTTCCTCTTTCGGTCCGGGCTGCTTTCTGCTGCTTCAGATGAGGGCCTTTTCCTCTCTGTGGGAGCTGTGACCCTCTGTGTCTGGCAGACGCTCATCTTCCTCTTTCGGTCCGGGCTGCTTTCTGCTGCTTCAGATGAGGGCCTTTTCCTCTCTGTGGGAGCTGTGACCCTCTGTGTCTGGCAGACGCTCATCTTGTCATAACAACACCTCACACTGAAAAGCAATAATGAATGAATGACTTGATTAATCAATCAATCACAAAATCAATTTCATATCCAGAGATTTCAGCACAGGTCAAAAACAGAAACTAAACACACACTTACAAGGCATTATGTTGCAAGCTGTTCACCAGGTGGCTCATTGTCACAAATGGATGCTGCAGTACATGCTCTGGTTCAAGCCGTTTCCCAGGATCAATTTCGAGCATTTTCTTTAGCAGATCCACGAAGCGATGGCGATCCTTCGTTCTCAGGTATTGAGACTTCAGCTCGGTGGACAGCGGATGGATCTGTAAATAGGAAAAAAGAAAAAACAATCACTTTCCTGATCAATAGTTTTGCATCCTGAGTAGGGATGTTTAAACAATTAATTGAAAATCGATTAATCAGCGTTAGGAAATTATTTAATTAAACGTAACAGTTAACAATTAATTGAAAATGCTGCGGTTCTATCATTGGGCGGCTTTCTGTGAATGTAATGCTGTCTGAGTGTGTAGCCGAGGGACGCACATGTGGGCCGGTTAAAAAAGCCACAGAAATGTCTCAGCTTTTGCATGTGATGTGACAGAAAATACTTTTGCACTTTTCATTTAATTGTATTCCTCATAAAAGATGCTATAGCCTGGCCCTGTAAGATTCTCAATTTCTCAGATAAAACCAAAACAAATACAGCTTATCAACTTTTAATGGATCGATAAGGTTATCAATTATCCATTAATGAATTACTTGCATCCCTACTAGTATGTACAAATTATGTGACCAAATGTAGCCATGAAGGCAGATTCTTTATGAATTAAGTTTAGTTAGGGTCAACATTGAGAAACATCCTCACACAAGTGCTAAATGATGAATATGAATGTAAAATAAAAGACCACTTACCTCTTTGATTCCATCTAGGGAGCATAAAGTGTACACCCTGGTCCCTCCAGACAGGACGCTTGCCTCCACTGGTGTCTAAAAATAAAAAATAAAACTAATTAAAATCATGTTTTATCACATATACAGTAGTAGCCTGTATTTTAAGAATATAGTACCTTAAGGGCAGAAGTGTGTTTGTACTGTACCTTGAGCCTCCTGACACCCGTCAAGTCTCTTGTAAAATACATGTTGGTCTTGGTTGAAGCATGGAGTAGATGTGCTGGTGGCAGTCCCTGAGTCTCTGTGATGAATCTCATCTAGAAACAACACAACATCAAGTCATTAATGTTTAATCCATGAACGTTCACACTACATTTGCATAGGAAACCTTACTGAAATTAGCTCTACGCTATAGGATATATTAACCACTTAAACACAATAATTTAGTTTGTTGTACATCAAATATATATATAAATATCCAATCTACAATCTCAGCTATTTTCGCCAAATGTTGTTAATCCATTTCTGTTGAATGTTCAATTTGGTGAAAATGGTCACCTAACATTCAGAGAATAGGGAGCTTATGTTTCTATACTTACGATGTCGTATTCACTCATTCCAGGAAACAGTACAGCGCCAAGGAAGAGTTCTGCTGCCACACATCCCAGAGACCACATGTCAATGGCCCCTGTGTAGGAGAGTCCCAACAGGATCTCTGGAGACCTGAGAGAAGAGAAACATCACACATATGTTACTAACCACTTACATCATATACTTCATTGACTAGAGTCCCTCAGGGGTCTATGCATATTGCAATGCATGCCTCCATTATTAATATTATGACATGCCCAGAATAGGGATGCAAGGTGGGAAGTAACAACATTATTGTTATAAACGTGTATGTAGTATTTTTCCAAAACAAGAGTTTACAAAGTGCTGAATGAGAAGATATGATACAATATTAAGCGATAAAATGAAACATTCACTGACCTGTACCAGGGTGTCTGGATATTGGCGCCACACTTGACTTCAGAAGTGGTGCAGGCACAGCCAAAGTCAATGACCTTTACTCTGAGGGGCTGACGATGGTGATCCACCAACATAATGTTGTCAGGCTTCAGGTCAGTGTGGATGATTCCAACTCTCTTCAGCATCTGTAATGCTGTGGCCACCTGCAACGTAGAGGACAGAGGGTTTCAAACTTCTTTCCATGCAAACAAATAGCCTCAGGCTGTGCCCCCATTGAAACAAACAAAATAGCTCACATTGCGTTGTGAGCTTGTAGATGTACTATTTTATTTTCCAAAGTTGGAGTTAAGTTACATACCTGCTGAACTATTGGCCGTATCTCTCCTAGGGACAACGGCTGGCGTCGGGAAATGAATTCCTTGAGACTCATATGCAGCTGTTCGAATACCAGACAGTGAGATCCACTGAACTGGAAGAACTGGAAGCAACGTACAAAGTTGTGTTCGTCTGGATCGAAACGCTGCTGCTGCAGCCTCCTGAGCATCTCAAACTGTGGAGAGAGAAAGAGAGTTTAGATGATAATTATGCATAGTTAGTTCTTTAATAATAATCATCACATTACATTTTAATTATTGCAGTAGATAGAGAAATCTCTACAAAATTGTAAATGTAAACAACATTCCACAGCGTTTGTACACATGAAACTGAGTAACTGATGGCAGTCTTTATGTAAACATTACATTGTAACCACATTGTTTATGCTCATGCTGTGTAGATTAAACTTGAAACGTTTTTCTTTTGTATTCATTTCATTGCTATTAATCTCTTTTCTTGATTAATTACTATTGTTGTTATTATTATGTAATAGAGGCCTTGCACATAATGTTTGGACCCATGTAGCAAACATTAAAACTAAGTCCATAGACTTTGCACCCCACCCCTTTTAAGTCCTGTAAACAAACGTCCATATTTGGCTGCCATAATGACATAATTTCAAAAATAAATAAATATGTATGCCTTGGAAAATGGTCGGAAATAATGTAAAGAATATTTGATTTATAACATGCACAGTACGCCATTATCAGACACTTTTTCTTTATACCCAAATATTGGTAACAGACAGATTATAAAAACAACTCAGGGCATAATCATAGCACAGCAAAAAAGTTAATTTCTTTAGACTACACTCCATCCCTTAAAAATTATTATGCCAAACACTATAACATATTGAAATATATCCAGAACATGCAGCCAATAGATCGGCTTACCATGGACTAACCGTTAGTCCATGGTAAACCGATCTAAAATAAGATCAAGCGTTAACGGGCGTTTTTGCTATTAGCGACAAGTTAGTGTTTAAACTGCCTGGTCTCGGGGTGTCAGTGTCAGATCACCTACCTCACGTTTGGATCCTGTGGTGCTGTCCTTCACCATCTTAACGGCCACTGTCCGGTTGGTTACCGTGTCCTTACAGCTGAGCACCTTCCCAAACGCTCCTTGGCCAAGAAAAGACATCACCTCGTAGGAGTTTTTAGTCGAGGTCAGAATCAACGGCGCCGGACGGGCGGAACCGTTGAGACGGTGCCCAACGTGCCCTAGTCTGGACCCGGTGGAGTCCCTCATTGAGAACCGGTATCTATCACTCCATTGACGTTGAGAAGCCATGAAGAAGCATCTATCACCTTGACGTTGACGAGCAGAAGACATGCTGAAATGTAGACAGAAAAGCATTACGTTAGTGTGTTCAAAGTTCAAACTGGTCGATGGAAGTCCAGAAACTACTAAATACTACTGAACATTGTTGGTGTAAAATGCAGACAGAAACATCAACGCTAACTTCTTAAACTTTAAGAAGTTAGCAATCAAGTTAGCATTAACGTTTGAGAAGTTAGCATTCAAGTTAGCATTCAAGTTAACGTTTGTTCTAACATGAGCGCGGTAGTTTGCTGCTTACCTGTTAGGCTGTTCATCAAAGTAATAAATCTCGAGCAGTAGTTCCTTCATACCGTATTCTATTGGATTCGAAATACGCGCGTCCCATTGGTTAGAGGAAAAGTTCAAGGTCAACGCTCACATTCCATTGGTTCTTCTAGGCCGTGATGACGTAGCCCGCTCAACGCCTGCGCCGATAGGCTAACTACTAACTAGCTACAGTTGCTAGCTAGTAGATCCAAGAAAATAGCTCTAGATTAATTCATTTGTGAACCTTATTTCTTCTTATGTTCCTGTGTGAACTAGTTTGAAGACCCAGTCAGTGACTTAGTGTTTATTTTCCAGTTAAATACTTATTTTTTTGTCACTAGCCTTGTTTGTGCTCTGACATGTAATGAAATATAACTGTATTATTATTATTATTTTAATGCTGCCGTTAGCTTGCAAGGCTATTAGGCTAGCTGTTTACGAGCTCGTTTTAACTTCCACGTACATATGTCATGTAGCCTTAAATGATAGTAGGCTAGGCTACACGTTTTCACGCCAAAGCCTATGCTTTGCTTTATGGAAATATGACTGTGGCAATGCATATGCAATTGCGGAATTGCCGTATAGTATACTATTTCAGACATTACAGTATCCATGTAAACATAATTATTATTGTCTTTGGGTAGGTTCTATAGCCTCGTTTAGCCAGACAATATCACTGCCTGCCTGCAGTGCCAATTTGTTTTAATTGCAATGGCAGATTCTGATTTCGTTCCAACAGCCATTAAGAAATGTGAATCCCTTGAATCCTTCAAAACCACTCTAAAATGGAAGACCCCTGATGTAAACAGTCTTAGTGCTTTTCATGGTTTCATCCTCAAAGTAGCAGTTTTTGTATTGACTTGTGATTTTGAAATGGGCCCATTCTACATATTGTGAAAAAAAAAAATCATGCCTAAACATATGCTTTGTTTATTATGGAAATATGTGGCATGCAGTTGCTGTATAGTATATACAATTTCAGACATTACAGTAGCTATGTAAACACTTATTGTCTTTGGGCCTTGCTTAGCCAGACAATATCACTGCCTGCCTGGGGCTATTTGTTTTAATAATAATAATAATAATAAAACTTTATTTGTATAGCACCTTTCATTACATGAAATGCAGCTCAAAGTGCTTTACAGAACAATGGAGAATAAAAGAAAAGCGAGGCAACGACATTAAAAAACAAGCAGTAATGCAATACAGTGAGGACATGAATAAAAATAAATAAAAGATCAATTAAAAGCAATGTTGTAGAAGTGGGTCTTGAGCTGAGCTGACATTTGTTTAGGCAAAGCGAGCAGGCCAGCAGTAGAAGACCTTAGGGGGCGGTTTGGGACATATTTAGGCAGGCAGTCATGTAGGTAGGAAGGTGCGAGACCATTGAGAGCTTTATAGACAAGTAAAATAATTTTAAAATCAATCCTAAAAACAACCGGAAGCCAGTGCAGTGAAGCCAAAACTGGAGTAATATGTCTCATCTTAGTTCTAGTTAAAACTCTGGCTGCTGCATTTTGGACAAGTTGTAATCTGTCAGTTGTTTTAAGGCCTTTGTGATGTGTTTTCCAGTGTTAGTAAGCTAATGAACACATAACTGAGCCACAAACATTAGTTTTGGCTCTTCTTGGCCTAGCCAAGGTGCCATTAAGTGAATGAGCCCTTCTCAAATCAGCTTTACTCATATCAAATGTATATGTACAGTATGTGCTCTCTGTCTCCTATGAACACAAGACGTACAGTACACATACAGGGTTACCTACTGTAGGTACCGTTATGCACACAGTGCACGATACCTGTATACTAGCACTGAGGTCAGCACAGCTCCATCTTCCTTGTCCTGGATAAAAGTCCTTGCAGTCTTATGTAGCTATACATGTAAACCAGTTCACACTCAGTGTCACTTGTATTGCCAAGCTATCAATTGTGGAGCTCAGCTGTAACTCTTGAGTTAAATTAAAATTAAAATTAAAGTTTGCATTTTCTGGCATACTGATTTATGTTCAGGTCTGAGGTCCTCACAAATGACTCCATCCATACCATTGTTTGTTTTTTCCATTATGAAGCAGAGCAGGAGCAACCATAAACAAGACCTGTTGTTTTCTTCCCCTCTGGAGTTTCCACACCTCTTAACTTTGTTGGTGATAGCCTATCATCTGTTTGCAATTATACCGGTATTCACCTGTGCATTGAGTAGATCCTCCTTGACTTGACTAGTTGCACAAAGTCAGCATTAAGCTTAACTTAATAACTTACCTTCTAAAATAAAGATTTTAGTTTTGAACATATGATTCATGAGGCAAAAAGGTTAGGATTGTTGTTAATTTAAATATCCAAAGTTATGCATGCTCAGTGCTCACTGATGCACACCTGAACTGTCAAAACAAAGAGATGAGTTTGAGCTTATGGAATTTAATTGGGGCAGATACATTATTTGAAATAGATAGAATGCATGTCATGAAACAATATTATACTCCTCCTATTAGGGAGGACAATCTACATTTCCAGTTGGTTGACAGCTAAAAAACAGTTTCAGTTCGTTAAAAAGCAAGATAATGTAGGTATACATATCTATCCAATTTATCCATCATTGTGTATGTGTGACAACCGTCATATATAGTTTTGCAGAGAAGATAGCTCCAGACAGAGTAAGCTGTAAACTGGAACCAAGCACCAGCGCTGCTAGTGTCTTGCACATGATGACACACGTTGTGAGCTTGTAGATCTGCCATTCATTGTGACCGCAGCAGGTTGCATTTACCATGAAATTGTACAGTACATTTTTGTCCGTCAGTCAGTCACTCAAAATCCCCATACATGGGAAAGCCCCCATATACTGTATGGTGCCCAGGTCTTGTGGAGATCCCTGATGTCATAGTAAATGCGACCTGCCTATATGGAGATCCCTGACTATTGGCCAGCAACTCTATCTGACCCCTAATTGCTCCTGATGTGCTGGTTGGTGCCGTGCATGGTTTCCGCTGCCATTGGTGTTGATTGTGTGTGTGAATGGGTGAATGTAATACACAATCTATGTAAAGCGCCTTGGATAAAGGCGCTACAGTATATTATAAATGCACCATTTACCTTTTTTTCTTTTACCTCAAACCTCCAAATGGCATTCTCAACAGGCCGAAAATTAAGGCCCGACCCTCATCAAACCCTGTACACTCAAGACATGCTCCTTATATGGCCAGTACAGAATTCATGTGGACGTAGAATACGCACATCGACAGGCTGGGTGCTGGGCTAAAGAGACTTTAGTAGATGATGGATGGAGCCTGCACACCAGGTACAAAAGACTTTCTTTATTGAGAATCTATATGATCTTCATCAGGTCATGTGACTTGACCTGATGGAACATCAAATAGATTGAAACGTTGTTGATCTGACCCCTAATGCAAAAGTGCCAGCGCTCGCAGTCTGCCATCAACGAGGCGGATGCGTGCAAGCAACTTACTGGCGTGCAAGCAACTTAAGGCGTCTTACTGGTATATTTATATAGGGCTTACAAATCGTACTAGCAGCTCTGCAACTATATCCGTTTTAGGATTATTACATTATTTGTCTTTGTTCTGACAATTTTGATCACAACATAAATAAATTATATTTTCCGAAATAACGTTCCCAAAAAATGTGATAGTGATTACATTAATAGAGAAATAAAAGATTTGATGTGTCAGAATTATAGACAACCTTTGTCCAATAATTTGCCTGTGTAGACCCTGACACATTGCAGATAAAAAAGATAGAAAGAAAGATGTTGTATCATTTTAACAATAACCATATAATGTGGCAGTTAGTTTGTAGTGATGATGACATTTATGACATTTGATGGAGCACTGTGGTATAGTTACATTAGACCGACTTTATTTGCATAAAACCAAAAATGAGGACTTCTGTGTGAAGCTAACAATAACAACTGTATAGTAACAACACTTTCAGAAAACAAACAACATCAAACATCATTAACTGAGTAACACTGGGTTTACAACTACTGAGCCCCTCCCAAAAAAACAAAAAAAACGATTATGTTCCTTTTGTTTTATTGGCCGTTGATTGCTGAAGTTGATTGGTCCTTCTTTACCAATAAACAAATTTGGCTTCATGACTTGTAAGAACGGAATTGGAATTGAATGTTCTAGGAAAGGGATTTCACAAGGAAGCTTGGCTTTTGGATTATTGTCCATCAATGTAAACGTATAAACATTTTGAATCTTCCAGACAATGGACAGCGATTGCAGTTTAATTCATGCTCAGAATGACTTAGGATGGCTATGCACAAAAAAAAGGAAAACAAATCCTTCTTTGTCTGAAGACATTACGTATTGCATGCTATGGTATTTAGAATTTCCTGGTATATCAGGTATTTCAGAAGACATTAAGTCACACATTTGTAATACTTTAAAGCCAAAATATAGTGTTATCATCAACACCAATTTAAAAGCTCATGAAAGTTTACGAAAAAAGAAAGAAAAGAAAATATCTTTATACCAATATGGTATGGCAAAATCCTTTAGATTAATTCTTTGTTCTCAAATAAATAGAGCAATTTCCACTGGACATGAATAGAGGCACTTGTTGCTTTTTTCATCATCAGAGTGAAAATGACATTTCACATTCACATCAACGCCCATAATATACACATTCATCAATGGGGACATGGGGGTACCATCTTGCTGAGTGAGCTGCATTTACAGAGGTTAAGTTTTCTTGGCACACATTGTATTGTATTGGAGTCTAAACAAGATGAAACCACTTATTCCTTTGGAAGATATGGCATCTGTCATGAGAGGTTTCAAAGTCACATGGGTTTTTTGTTTGCTGTGTAATTGCAACCAAACACTGCATAGACACAAACATACAAAGCTGCACAAGTGTACACATACCGTACACACACACACACACACACACACACACACACACACACACACACACACACACACACACACACACACACACACACACACACACCGTAAGTGCAAGTACATGCACGCTACATTCTCTTCCATCACCATTCATTCATCCATCTTAAAAAACACTGGAGAAAAAAAAGAGAGAAAACACTCTCTTCAAGGGTCACAGTCTGTACATCATAATATACAAACAACATTTTTGTTCAGTCAGGCAACGATTTAAATAGACTTGACAATAAACTGTACATTTATATGCACACGATTACCGGGCTGGAGAAAACATTACAAGATTTATAGAAACTGAATTGAGCTCTCAGCCTTAGTGTTATCATTATCCTAATCCCAGCATAGATCCTCAGGACTAAGATCTGTGCTTTGGGGAAACCCAGGGCCATAGACATTTCAACTCCTAAAACAAAACATTTAGTATGTGGAGTTATTTCATTAGATTACTGAACCAGATACGACTGACGTGGTAACAGCTGAGAACACTAAAGATTACAGACTTTAGAAGCTGTGCTGATACATTACAGCATTTGACTGTAAACCGTCATGTAAGGAGCCCTCTATTTTAATTGTTGTGAAGAGGACAGTCCATTGTTAAAGGTGGTGTAAGTGTTATTTTTGGGTGAACTCACTGTCAACTGTTAAAAGGTTTATGCTCTACATTCTACACTAGTACTACAGCTAACAGCGTATTCAGATAATAACATGTGTTTCGCCATCTCTCCAGCTCTTTAGTGAACAGAAAATACTGTACTTATAAACACCTATAGGGACAGATTCAGGAAGCAATTTACACTCATTTTGAGCGTACGGACTTTTACGACCATTCCCACATGACGCGATACGCACAAGTGAAGCCATTACGCAACCTTTGGTGAATGACACGTGAGATTGATTGTACGGATTATACTTTAAGCAATAAGCCACGAGAGAGAGGCCTCAAGTGGCTTATTGCTTTTCTAAAACGGTTACAAACATATAGCAATATAAACCTAATAAAACGATTGAATTCACAAAAGTAGCTACGCTTTGCGCCACCAGAGCGAGCCACATCACTTCCTTGTTTTTCTCGGCAAGTAGCCACAGTGATTGAAGGAGTGGGTTATCGGTGGAATTTACACCGGTCACGTGACGGTAACCAGCCAATCAGAATCAAGTATTGGGACTACCCGTTTTAGAAACCCTCCTTTTACGCACTCCATTTACACCTGGTCGTAAATCTCCTTCCTGAATCTGGTCCCTATACTGTGTTTATAGGTGGGTTACATATGTCATCCAATCAGGAGAAGGCCCACAGTAAACCGGAAGCAAAATCGCCTAAGCAATTTTTTGGGCTACAGTCATTTTTAAAGTCGAGGTAGTCGAGGTAGTACTGAGCCACTAACATCCCGGTTTGGATCAAACGCCTCAATCTGAGAAAGGATTCTGGGCAAAAAAAACAAAAACTAATTTAAGACCGCTGTTTACACAGAAGTCTATGGAACGGCCATCTTGGTCGCTTGACTAGCTATAGCAACCCAATACTGTGATGTATCATAAACCACTATAAAGACCTACAGACGTAAATATACGTCTTTGGCATCAATGTGTTAATTTATCTTTTTATTAAAAAGTTCTTAAACACAAAATAAAGAAACAAATCACTTACAGCACCTTTAAGGAGCAATTACACCTGCCTCTGTAGCATGTATTAATAAGAAAAGAGAAGAAAAAAAAGATTTGACAGCAACCAGTCCTTAACTTTTTAAGTCAATATGACAGGAAACCTTTAGAGCAGCCATTTATAATTCATATTCCCTAACTTCACTGGGCCACCTTTGGAAAATAAAACTGATAGAACTGGTCATGGATGGTGCATTGTGGCAGTGTTGATTTTTACATTTAGTTTTAGTCTTAAGGTAGTTTCAGACAGGAAGTGACTGAGACATCGATTCATTTCAATGAGAGGCGAGCTTAGGACGTGCAGAGAAGTTGAGGGGCGTGGACGATGCATGCGGGCGCGGTTCTGTGAAATTGTCGCACGCAAGCTCGTTCGTGCACACGCCCCCACGGGTTGCTAGAGTTGGATTGTGGTCAGTTTCATGTGCAGACATGTGCTGATCCAGGCGAGAATGCCTGTGTCACTCGCCCCATACAAAACGGCCTTTAGTCTTTTGAATAAAATGTCTTCTCTTCTCCATTAGTCCCTCCCTAACATTTTAGTCTAGTTTTTATTTGACGAAATTGGCAATATATTGTCTTAGTTTTAGTTTAGTTAGCTTAGTTTCTATTTAGTTTTTCGATGGAACAATGGAATAACCCTAAGCATTGGAAGAAGGAAGGCATTGGAGCAACTCAGATTAAGTTTAAGTCCTTATTTTATTCACAGTGCAAGTAAAAATTGACAACGTCTTCGTTCATGACCTGACGAAGATGTGACCAATACATCGAAACGTTGTACATTTTTACTTGCACCCTGTGAATAAAATAAGGGCTTAAACTGTCTGAGTTGCTCCAGTGCCTTCCTTCCTCCTGCTACCTGTCCTGCCTCTGAGATGCACCAGACTAGCCTGCCATAGACTTGAGGTGCGGTTGGAACTCCCTTCTGCTTAAACCATAAGCATTGGTCTTTATGTAATTGCACAGTATATTCTCACAAGAGTTGAGTCTCCATAGCCAGTGTGGTACTGTTCTGAGATTTCCTTCCACATTCTGATAGTGCACTAAATTATACAGAGGTGCATGTGCTACAGTGTCACTTGACCACATCCCTGTTGCATTTGGTCCTCATTTCATCTAACATCATTTCATTTTGTTAGTTTGACAGTTGATTGCCATGGTACTCTGTTAAATGCCTATTCCAACATCTACAACCAGGCGAGGTTCCAAAAACTAAATTCTAATCCACTGCTTATCACAGGTGAGTTTTAGGACCACCAAAAGAGAGCACATATTTATTATGATGCTTGTCTGAAACATTTATGGAAACATACCTTTTTTTTTCTTTCTCCAAATTCTTTATCCCACTATTTTTGCAAACCAGTGTCAATTGTCGAATAGTGTAATCCTGGACGCTACACTCCCGCTGCCAACCTGGGGAGAGCGATGGACTGACCTACATTTTCCTTCAATACACTTCAAGCCGTTTCTTTTCACCTGACAGGGGGAGATTCCCCGGTTGGAAATGGAGAAGAGAACACACCCCCAGCGCCCACAGCGCTCCCAGCAGGAATCAAAGCCAGGACCTTCTAGCTGTGAGGCGACAGCGCTACCGACTGCCGTACCGTGCCCCTTGGAAGCATACCTTTAACCTCAGAGTGTCTTCCTGGTTAAATAAGGGCGTGATTAGGGGCAGTGGCCCAAGTAGGAAATCTCAGAGGCAGTTTCTGTGCGAATCGAATAATCTCCCCTTGGTTATACAGTCTCATCACAGGTTCCAAGCCCATGTCTAGCATACCTCCAGCCCAAGCTGTGGTCCCAGTTCAAGTTTTCCAGGTTCCCATGGAGTCATTTTTAGTTTTCCATTCCCTATGGAACATGGGCCTCTATCCGTAGCCAGTGCAGTCCCTGTCTAATGTACTGGACCAGCTCAGTCATGCTGCTCTGTTGAGTCAACTGCTCCATCACTGCATCCAACTCCTGGAAGAACTCTATAAAGGAGTGCATGAGAGAGAGAGAGGGAGACAGAGCCAGACAGACGGACAGACAGTAATGGAGATGGAGAAGTTTGGAGGAGGAAAAAAAAGCAGATTGAGCAACAGGGATCAGGATACATACATTATGATGAATTAAAGGCTTACATTATCTTAATGCATATGTGTACTCTGCGGTGTGTGTGTGTGTGTGTGTGTGTGTGTGTGTGTGTGTGTGTGTGTGTGTGTGTGTGTGTGTGTGTGAATGAGTGAATGCATGTTCATGTTACCGTGACTTTCGGCGGCCAGTCTCTCTGCAGTCTCCCAGTGTTCGTAGCTCCTCAGGATGTTGTTGGTGATGTTGACGTGACTGGCGGCCATGTGGTGGATCCGCTGAGGGATGGCCACACTGCCCGATGACGATGACGACGACGATGACAACGACAATGCAGCGCTGCTTCCTGAGCCACTGCCTGCACCCCCACTGCCCGCAGGGGAGGGGCAGAGAGGTGAAGGTGCGCTGCTTAGCCTGAAAGACACACGCACACAGAGCAGGGGTCACCAACATGTCAGTAACACGGACAGATGTGTTTGTGGCAAAGACTTGGACTTGTCCGTGGAAAGTTTTAGATTTTCTTTTTTACACACCATTTTAATGTTCTTAATTCTGATCATGAGACCCAATTACTGAATGTCAGTCTCAATGTTTTCTTCAGAATATCTATGACGCTTATTTACTACGCCACTATGGCATAGTACGAGTCCAACTTGCATTAGTATTTCTCAAAATCTTTATTTGCAAGCACCCACTTAACTCTGAGTGTACAAATGGAATTCAGTTCCATTTATACAAAAACATTGTGTGTGAGAGAGTGTGTGTACTTACTTTCCATTGTTTCTCCATGGTGAAGGTGCTTGGTGGGAGCTCTTGGCTGAGTTCTAGAACCACAGATAGAAGTGTGTTTAAAGAGCGACTGTGGTTCTTCTCTCACAGAGTTGGATAGATTAGAGGGTCTTTCATGGTATTAGATGAGGTAGTTGTCATGGTATTAGATAGAGGTCTTAAACGCCACATTCAAAATCCCACCCGGGTTGTGCTTATAACCACGCCCCACTTCTGTGGCCAACGCGGAAGTGCCTCTTGCCTCTCGCCTACAACAACTGAGGACTAGACCTAAATATATTATTAATCTATGGACTAGACCGGAGGCCTGCAGTCTCAAGCGAACTTGAGCCACGTAAGACACCACCGAGCAAGCTAAAGCGAGCGAGTTGCCGCGCAGAGTGTTGCGAAGTTCACTTAGCCGACTCAGGGCCGTTCGAGTTGCGACCCGATGAGGACAGAATAGTAAATCATGTCCTGGCGAGCGTGTTTGCCCCGACTGCCACTCAAAGTGGCTACTGGCCAATCATAGCGTGTCCTTGCACAACTCCATAGGTTTTCTGAGCACGCGTCTTAAACAGAGGAGCCACCATAGTGTTAGTTAGACAGTGGTGTAAAGTAACTAAGTACATTTACCCAAGTACTGTACTTACTGTAAGTACATTTGTTTTACTTTACTTGAGTTTGTCCAATTTGAGTACTTACTTCTACTCCACTACATTTC
>NC_139711.1:10550361-10602861 GCF_964188405.1 Protomyctophum parallelum
AGCCAAGTGCAGGGGATTTTACAAAACAATAAATTAAATTAAGAAGAATTATGAGTAAGTAGAAATAAAGAAACAAGTGTTCTGTGTACAGAAAGAGAGATAGACAGAAGGGACAAAGACAGAGAGAGAGCGTGTGGGACAAATCAACGTCTTCACAGCCCTGCAAAAGATGCACAATCTCCTCTAACAGTAATCCCCTGCTAAGCCTGCAATCCCCCAGACAGATCTGGGGGAAACAACGTTTAAACCAAGATAGATGATAAGATAAATAAATCGCTTTTCATTGTTTGCTATAAAAATCACATAATCTACTTGATATTGTTTATCTTGCAGACATTGGTCCTTGACTACCACGCTCTCTGGGAAGCTAATGGAGCAGTAAATAACATCAATTATACAGTGACATCTTTGATGTGTTTTTATGCCACACTGACACACATCCTCCCCACACACACACTCCCTTCGGACCCCTCCCTCTGGCACACAGGCATGTGCATAGTGCATAGATGTATACCTATATGCCTGGTTGTTTATTCAGAGAGATAGACATGCACAAATACACTCACTCAGTGTTAAGACAAGAAATGTTGACACATTTTTGAGTGATGTTAAATAGTGTGTGTGCATGTGTGAACTTTATACAAACCCCCGTGGTTGGAAGTTTCGTTTGAATACTGATCCAGAAGTGACAGAGAAATCAAATACCTGCCTCTATAGACTTCTATATCAGTAACCATTCGGTTCCGTCTGCTTATGTTGTTTGCAGGCTTGCAGCACACATTTTGATCTGAAGCGCATATCAGAGAATATTTGGGAATATTTTGAAATATGTATAAAGCCCAGTGGAGGTGCCTATGACTCAGAATTGTAAATTGCAAAATGTGTAATTTTACGATCAAAATGTGGAGCGGACATAATTTATCCTCTGTTGTGCATCGTACCGCACACCTAAAATAGACAATGTACAAATTCACAGCATGTCATAGCGTGATGCATTGTGAGTTTGTAGATCGGCTATTTTAGGTGTGCGACACCACTGTACAATTGAGTATAAATCATGCACACAGAGAAAAATGTTGTTCACAAATCATTGAAGCCTTTTTAGTGCATCCAGCGAGAACATGAGTATAAGGCCTATATCACAATGCTGATAGGGTTGTGCAAAAACCCACCCTGCAGCACTGTTTAATGCAATTTATTTGTGCATGATGTAAGTATGCTTTGTTGAATTACTGTTGTAAAAGTCAACAGTATGTATATGTCCCGGTTTGCAGGTGTTAGGACCCATGTGCAGGAAGCTCAAACAAAGGCAGGACAAGAAGATCACATAAACTTGACTTTACTTGGGAAATGACATACGATAACAGAAGTACATACACTGAACATAAAACCTGACACTAACTTAAGATCCAGCACTGAACAAACAAGGCAGAGTTTAAATAGTCACTGGAGCTCATCACCCAACCTGGCTCAGCTGGTCCCCACAGGTGATGACACTCAGGGCAATCAGAGTCAGAGGAGCAGGACTTGGGAGAGACAGGAAACTCATGGACAAACGGAGGGGCTCAGGACGTGACCATGACAGTATATCCATAGCATAAGCAAGCAGCACACTAGCAGACAATACACTAGTTATTTATTTCAATCATTTTATTATTATTATTATTATTATTGTGATTTATTTTCACAATCTGATACACATACACCAGCTACGTGTCGTGTATTTAGGAAGAAGATTATCAGGTAATATAATTGTGAAAATAATAATAAAATCATTGAAAGAAATAACTAGTGTATTGTCTGCTCCACCGTCGGTGTATGACTGTGTGAATTTGTAATGCACATTGTAAAGCGCCTTGGATAAAGGCACTATATAGGCACTATATAAATGCAATCATTATTTCAGTTATTTCTTATTGCACTCTGTGCAGTTGTGCATAACCTGCAATGATGCAGGGTTGGAAACTTTCCAGGACAGGAACTGTCTTCCAAGTTAGACTCTGGAGTGATTCTACGGCCTTATGGCATTCTGATTAACCCCACTGGTTTATGCGACCTCATATCTTTTCCTGTAGTGCCACCATTAGGCTACATTTCCCACTAGCACACACACAGATACACACAGGTACTGTATCCCATGAAATCTGCTGAGCACATTAATACTCCATGGAGGAAGGACTATTTTCAATTTGGTGACCCCATTACCTGTTCTCTGGTGCCACCCTCAGGTCAAAGCTTTTTTCTTATTTTTAAAGCTCTCCTATAGTGCTCTAGAGTCTGGACTAGAGACCGAGCAACTGTCCGTTGGTTGGGCATTATGGTCGACTACTGTATGTGTCCCAGAGTGTTGTGATGGCCCCTACAGTATGTGGGGCTTCTATTAGTGTATGTAGCTTTGCCCCTCACCTTTTCCTACCTTCTCCACTATTACTGTTACTCAGTAGCTCAAAGCTAAACATTGTTCCAAAGTAAACTTTAGTCATAATTGTGCATGACAATGGTTATTATGTACATAACTGTACATAATGCTACATCCGAAATTATTACTTCTATTCCTATTTAATACATTCAAATTAATTCCCCATTAAGTTTCCCTTTAACTACTATGGAAAGTTTCCACCTTTGAACATACCCAAAATATTATAGCCTTACTTCCCCTGACAACCTGAATGCATTTTACTTTGTCAAAACAACATTTCTGACCCCTGCCAAAGTGATGTAACGCATCAACATTTGAGAAAACAAATAAAAAGCAGTGTAATTAGAATGTTTCCTGCAAATGGTTTGAATAGCGTTCACACTAGAAATGAACCACTCAAGAGTTGATTTAGAACCAATGCCACTTCGGGGGTTGTGGTTCTTTGTTCTGCCACCAGGGATCGGGGCTTTCACCCCATCCCAAATGAACGGAACATGGAACACTCTATGGTTCCGTTCTAGCGAACCAAGCGGGCCTGAAGGCTGAGAGAGCACCCTTATGTCAGAGTGTGTGATGGGTTCTTACCAGAGCACCCTCATGTCAGAGTGTGTGATGGGTTCTTACCAGAGCACCCTTATGTCAGAGTGTGTGATGGGTTCTTACCAGAGCACCCTCATGTCAGAGTGTGTGATGGGTTCTTACCAGAGCACCCTTATGTCAGAGTGTGTGATGGGTTCTTACCAGAGCACCCTCATGTCAGAGTGTGTGATGGGTTCTTACCAGAGCACCCTCATGTCAGAGTGTGTGATGGGTTCTTACCAGAGCACCCTCATGTCAGAGTGTGTGATGGGTTCTTACCAGAGCACCCTTATGTCAGAGTGTGTGATGGGTTCTTACCAGAGCACCCTCATGTCAGAGTGTGTGATGGGTTCTTACCAGAGCACCCTCATGTCAGAGTGTGTGATGGGTTCTTACCAGAGCACCCTTATGTCAGAGTGTGTGATGGGTTCTTACCAGATCACCCTTATGTCAGAGTGTGTGATGGGTTCTTACCAGATCACCCTTATGTCAGAGTGTGTGATGGGTTCTTACCAGAGCACCCTTATGTCAGAGTGTGTGATGGGTTCTTACCAGAGCACCCTCATGTCAGAGTGTGTGATGGGTTCTTACCAGAGCACCCTCATGTCAGAGTGTGTGATGGGTTGTTACCAGATCACCCTTATGTCAGAGTGTGTGATGGGTTCTTACCAGAGCACCCTCATGTCAGAGTGTGTGATGGGTTCTTACCAGAGCACCCTTATGTCAGAGTGTGTGATGGGTTCTTACCAGAGCACCCTCATGTCAGAGTGTGTGATGGGTTCTTACCAGAGCACCCTCATGTCAGAGTGTGTGATGGGTTCTTACCAGAGCACCCTTATGTCAGAGTGTGTGATGGGTTCTTACCAGAGCACCCTCATGTCAGAGTGTGTGATGGGTTCTTACCAGAGCACCCTTATGTCAGAGTGTGTGATGGGTTCTTACCAGAGCACCCTCATGTCAGAGTGTGTGATGGGTTCTTACCAGAGCACCCTTATGTCAGAGTGTGTGATGGGTTCTTACCAGAGCACCCTTATGTCAGAGTGTGTGATGGGTTCTTACCAGAGCACCCTCATGTCAGAGTGTGTGATGGGTTCTTACCAGAGCACCCTCATGTCAGAGTGTGTGATGGGTTCTTACCAGAGCACCCTCATGTCAGAGTGTGTGATGGGTTCTTACCAGAGCATCAGCCTTGTGTTTGAGTCTCTTGGCCTCCTGCATGTAGTGCTCTGCACTGTGGATACTGGAGAGAGAACAGGAGAGAATAGAAAGCCTTTAGCACAGAGAATTATACACTCAATCTGCTTGTGATGCTCTTCAATGTGGACACAACACTGTCACTGATAGGAATACAAATGTGCACGTAAGAGCGAAGTACAACAATGTGCAAAAAATCATTGCGCGTATCCCTGCATTAAGTGACCTCGGTACATAGACAATTATATTTATTGGATGTCTAGAGTCTAGAACTCTAGACTGATCTTAGTGTACCTCATCAAGATCATCATACATGTAGATTCCTCTTTTACACTGTACATCTACACACTTTTGACAAAAAATGGTAAATTGTAGAAACACTGTACACTGTACAATGAAAGCAATTATCTTTAAACACCTTTTTTAACAGAGCAACTATCTTTAAACACTTTTGAAAAACAGCTATTTCTGCACAACCTTGAAAAAGCTTACCCCAAGCTAACCTCTCCTATGTGGAAATATAGGCCAACTATTTCTGACAGCAAATGCACAATTCTTATGGTTTTGTAAGTTAGATTTCCCTCAATTGCAACGTAATAGCTCTGTGTACACATCATTTCTATTCCCTTTCAATTGTACATACATTGTTTTGTTCTGATTGTAGTGTTCTACTTTTTCTTTGGCAATGTTAACGTATGTTTTCTCATGCCAATAAAGTCCTTTGAAGTGAATTGAATTGTAAGTATCCTTAGGAACCAATGGTTCACATCGAGGCATGTGGCAATCTCTTGTTTCTGTAGTGTGATGCAGCTTGATATACAAGTACAGTACACCCCCTGGGCATGATGCTAGTACAGTATGTCACAGGAACGTACCCCAGATCCAACCCTTGAGGAGAAGCAGGGAGGCACTGGGTTATATATTTATAGTCTTGTATGAACTGGTCGGGGGAATTGTACCGCAACCTCCCAATGTCAGGGCAGACACTCTAACCCCAAGGCCACTGAGCTGGTGTAGTTCATACAAAACTTCTACTGTCTTGATTTTTCATTCAAACAGTAGCATGTGCTTGTAAGCTATGATGATGATGATGATGATGGCAAGATGGCTTGTATTCATTTTAACAAGTCATTTAGGGTTGAACAAAGTAAAAACGTTTTACAAAATAATTAATACGTATGGTGCATATTCTGAAGCAGAGGTTGTTAGTGTAATAAATGTAACTTTCCTAATATGTTGAAACTAATACACAGTACTAATCCTACTTTCGTATTCCATAACCACTTCCCATCCTTTTTACGGCAACATCAAAACTCTTCACCGATAGAATAGAAGCTTGCATGTAACATTCTGCTAATTTCACAAAATGTTCATTTGGTTAAAAAGTTGATAGTTGTGTGTGTGTGTGTGTGTGTGTGTGTGTGTGTTTGTGTGTGTGTGTGTGTGTGTGTGATATTTACGTGTTGCTGAATGACAATTTGGGTCTTCGTGGTCCTGCAGGGTCCATGGAAGATTCAGACCATGGCTCTGAGTCATTGAGTCCGTTGACAGGGTAACTGTCCCCACAGGGCTTGTCCACGTGGTCATCCGTCTCCTGATGGGGGGGATTTAGAGTTTGTATTAATAACAAAAATCTGCAAAGTAATTAAAGCTGTCAAATAATTGTAGTGGAGCAAAAAGTACATTTGCTTCTGTAGTGGAGTAGAAGTATACCCCATTTAGACCTGAAACCGATTCTAAAAACGGCTTCTAAATCCTGACCTCCTAAATCCTGAAGTTTTCTGAGAAAAAAAAATATGTTGCTATATAATGTACATACAAGCAACAACAACCCAAAAATGGGTTCCCGTCTTGAAAAGACTTAAAGCTGCACTATGTAATTTTTCTTTTAAGAATAAAGTCAATACAGTACAGTTGAGTTTGGACACAATTACTTTAATTATTAATTAATTATTTATAATTAATAATTGAAGTAATTGTGTCCAAACTCAACTGTATGGTAGAGTATGTTAATACAATATATATAACGACACATTTGGGGTGATTGTATTTTCTCTCCCTGCTCTTCCACTGGGACATTTAAGTCCTGTCAAAGGTCATGTCTCACCTAGACACAGGATCTGACACGAATGTTGTGAAAATAGTAAAAATGTCAGCAGGAGACCGGGTTCAAATGCGGGGTAGAAGAGGACAGTTACGTACAGTACTTTTCTCCCCTGGACAACTACACATTTCTTTCAATTTTAAGCTGACATACGGCTGGCCATAACGACGACGGTGACACATTGTTAAGTCCGTGGACATCTAGCTCCACATTAGGGTGAGACGAAACATATCCAAATGAAAATCTGTGTCTGTAAATATGTCCACTTACTAAGTGTAAACACAACCATGTTAAGTGTCCCACTGAGCCCAGAAAACTAGTCAGTGTATCAATTCCAACAGTCATTTATAGCACTTAGGCCTAATTCATGCAGTTTATACAGAACAGCTTTTTAGGACAGTTACAGTACTTTCGATGAGCAACCCTGTCGTTTATAGACGAAGCCTTACGGTTCCATTCTTTAGGTGTGACGACGCTTTCCCATCTCCTCGCTTATGTCTGTGTGAGGAAGAGGAGGACAACGAAGAGGAGGACAACGAAGAGTCAGCGGTGCCGCCCTCCTGGCTGAAGGAGGAACTACAGACGGCGCTCCGCTTGCGAGGGGGGTCATCGGAAAGGGGGGACAGGAGGGGAGGGAGGAGCTTTTCGTTCCACCGCCGAGACTGTTTCCTGCTGACGGAGCTGGGAAAACAACACATCGACAGTCAGTCGGACGGACGGACGGACAGACAGACAGACAGACAGACAGACAGACAGACAGACAGACAGGCAGGCAGGCAGGCAGGCAGGCAGGCAGGCAGGCAGGCAGACAGGCAGGCAGACAGACAGACAATATGTGTGTTGCTCAAGACTTTGTCTGCATGTATTTGTACAGATCATGTCTTTGTCTGCATGTGTTTGTGTTATCGCTTCACTGTGCGTGCGTGCGTATGTGCGTGCATACGTGTGTGCGTGTGTGCGTGCACTCACTCTGTGGAGCCGGCCTTGTGGTTGTGGATTGGAGAGATGCATGGTGGGAGGAGAAGGCAGTCTTTGTCCAATCTCAGCTTCTTACTGCCATTCACGGACAGCTCTCCGTGGTCCAACTGGGCACGGCACAGCAGGGAGACCATTCAAAACAGACGTGTGTCTACTTTTAGTCAAGTCCAAGGCAAACATGTGTATTAGACCAGTGGTTCTCAGACTTTTACTTCCAGGGACTCCCGTAATGTTGAGAGTGTACTAATGGAACCATTTGTACACTCTCAGAGTTACAGGCCAGTAAGGGTTCATTTGGAACCCTCTCAAGGATCTAATAAGATACATCTCAGGTGTAATATGCAACAAAAATAGTTAGAAAGAAACAACCTTGTTTGACCCGCATACTTGAGAAAAACAAGCATGCAACCTTAATCAAATCAAATCCTGATACTGGATTGGAAAGAAGCAACCTGTGTTTTTCATGTCTCCGAGTACAGAAATAGGATCAAATAGATTTACTGATGCACTGACTTATTGTGAAAGGCCAAACCGAACCAAACCGAATCAGCAGCGAGGGAACAGTAGAGTAGACTCTTTTTTATCTAAGACTATCTGATATGTTTGATATTTATTTTTTGCTGATATCACAATTTTCATAATCCTTGCATTCATATAATTTGGGTAAAAAAAAGTTGAAACAGTCCCGAATATTTAAATATTTTTAAACAAATGGAATTCTGAGTTCTAGCAGTGTACAACACTGGGGAACAGATAGGATCTGTGTCCTCACCTTGTGTTTCCTCTTGTTTTTGCTGGTGTGTTTTTCCGTCGTGACCGTCATACTACCGGCTGCCTGTCTCCTGTTTTTACATCCGCTGTCTCCTCTGTCTGTCTTCCCAGATGGTCTGAGGGGCGTCTGGTCCAGCGTGGGGGGGTTGTCGGTGACCCCAACACTGTGACAGGCCTTTTCTCTCTCCCTCAGCCCCGCCCTGTCCCTCTCCTCCACGCCCAGTCCATCCTTCTCGTCCCCGTCCCCCTGCTTCTCTCTCTCAGTTGGTCTCTCCCGGTCCCCTTGTCCTGCTCTCTCCCTCTCTTCCTGCTTGTCTCTCTCTCCCATCCCCGTCGTCCTCTCCCTTTCTCCCTTACCTGATTTGCCCCTTTCTCTCAGACCCGGCCACTCTCTCTCGTCCTGCTTCTCCCCCCCGGCCGTCCTGTCCCTCTCTCCACGTCTCTCTCTTTCGTCCAGCACCGTCCTCTCCATCTCTCCCTTCCCTCCCGTGCCTCTCTCTTCCAGCCCCTGTCCAGGCACCCTGCTGATTAAATTCAGTTCAATTTTCACCCACAAGCTCTGGACCTCTTGGTATTCCCGTAAGGGAGAGAGGGGTAGATCGTGTCCCAGGCTGGAAGGCGGCAACATGCGATCTAAATCCTTGCCCTGCCGCCCCAACCCCCCGGGATCTGGAACTACGGTTCCAAAAGAGTCACTTAGGTTGGTTATACTACAGCTATTACTTGCACTACTACCACCGCTGTTACTACAACTGTTGCTACCATGACTACTGTTGCTACCATTAATGGTTACATTGCTGCTGTCTTTCACGCAAACACCTTTGCCTCCAAACGTTCCCGGAGCTCCTGCGCTTCCGGAGGCCGGACACGGAACAGCGGTGTGCAGGTGCAGTGCATTCGAAGTTGTGTGTGTGCTGGTCAGAGTGTGTGTCTGTATCTGCGAGGGCGGGGTGGGAACCTTGACCACTCCCTCGGAATCTGACTGGCATTCTGAGGAGGAAGAGGAGGAGTCCGTTTCGATGAATTCCCGGGACTTGGGTGTGATTCGGCTACTAGGGCCCCGGTGCTTCCTCTTGTCCTATGTCATGGAGGAAATAAATATGGAGATGAAGTTTGGCAGATATTGTCTTTTTTGTTCTTCTTTTTACTGCCAACCATTTTCCAAAGCATATGAATTCTGTTCATACCAGTGTTGGAAAACTGTTGAGTGTCCATGGGGAAAATATTGATTCCAAATTCTAATTCTATGACTTCTTAACTGCAACAGAAATATCAGTCAGATGACTTTATAGAAATAATTATATATTAAAATAAATATGTATAACAAAAAAAGGCCTGCTTTGTAGTCAATAGGCTAAATATGCAATACCACCACTATGGTCTTTTAAGCCAAGGGATTCTCTATTTAAATTGTCTATTTGTCTATTAGTCTTTCTTTCTTTAATCCTTCCATCTTTCCTTCCTTTATTCCTTCCTGATGCTGTCTTTAAAGGGAAAATACTATTTTCCTAGATTAACATAGAAGAAATAATGATAGGCTATTCGGCCATTGCCAGACATACAGTATCAGTGAAGATCAAACCATAGTATGTCTTCAAAAGAATACATGATTGTGTGACTGTACATCCAGAGTCTGCTCTGAACAGTAGCATTATGCTTTGTTCCTTTGTTCTTGTGAGGATATGCTCCATGTACAATACTGATCTGTGTCAATGTCCACATAAGGTCAATTCCTTAGTTCAGTCATTTTATATCCTTTTTGGTGATAAAACCCACTATTCAGACAGATAATTAGATAGATTATATCCTCAAACAGTAAAATAAGTAGTGTATTTTTAAACCATTTGTGGTATAAATGTTTTTGATATTGATTTGCGTTAAGAGAATAAGGAAACACTCCTTTAAATAGAAGTAATAGTCATTCTCTCCTTTTCTCTGTCTGGCCGCATTGCTTCATAAAACCTTATAGTGTTCAGAGGTTCAATGACAAAGTGATAATTAAGTTCAGTCTTTCTTTGCTTTCATTCTTTTACTCTCCTTCATGAAATCACTAAATCCATAACAGATTTCCCCTCTCCCACCTCTCTCTCTCTTTCTCTCTCTCTCTCTCTCTCTCTCTCTCTCTCTGTCTCGCTCTCTCCCCCCATCTCTCTCTCTCTCTCTCTCTCTCTCTCTCTCTCTCTCTCTCTCTCTCTCTCTCTCTCTCTCTCCCTCTCTCTCTCTCTGTCTCTCTCTCTCTCTCTGTGTCTCACTCTTCATATTTCCATAAAACCAGCCATTATGTGATAATTCAGTTTTGTGCCAGGGATTTTTAATGACCTCAACAAACCACGGAGAAACTATGGGAATGAAGACGCTGTTATAGCCATGGCTGACTGCTTTATGCAGTCTTTATGCGAACGAGGACTTTGTGGCATATTCTGGTCATGTGTCTGTGTGTGGATTATATGTAAAATGGAGAGAAAGAAAGGGATCGCAACTTACTTTAGAATAGATGCTTTCTATACACTTTTGCTGCTGTTGACAAAGTTTGAGTTGCCCTTTCTTTCACTCTATGATTTTGGGTATGTAAGATGCACACAGGGGAGAGGGAAACTAACAGTTTGAGCCTGACCGATATTATCAATCTTGCCCATTATTATATATGGTACATTTTCAATTGATTCAGTTGGGTTTGTTGGCAAGGACAGTGATCAGCTAACACAAAACAGAATAGATAACATAGAATAAACTGAAGGCTTGAGCTACAACAAAGCAATGAAGAAAGTGACTCACGCACGCACGCACGCACGCACGCACGCACGCACGCACGCACGCACGCACGCACGCACGCACACACACACACACACACACACACACACACACACACACACACACAAACCTGGTTTAAGTTAACACTGGGCATAGTCATAGGGGTTTGCTGTACGGTGGGTGGTGGGACTGTGTTGTTAGGATTGGTGGAACTGCGAGGTTCTTTCCTGGGGGCAGTTTTACCGCTGGGAGGTTTATTAACCCGTGGCCTGGGGGGTGTCTGTTGTTCCAGGGAGGGGGGAGGCGGTAGCTCCTTATCTCTGGCTGCTGGACTACAGGGGGAGAGAGAGAGAGAAAAAACTTGACATTACCCACTTCACAAGAATGTTGTTATTTTGAAAATAGCTGATCTACAAGCTCAAAGGAAGGAAGGAAGGAAGGAAGGAAGGAAGGAAGGAAGGAAAGAAGGAAGGAAGGAAGGAAGGAAGGAAGGAAGGAAGGAAGGAAGGAAGGAAGGAAGGAAGGAAGGAAGGAAGGAAGGAAGGAAGGAAGGAAGGAAGGAAGGAAGGAATTTAAGGAAGCATGGCATAAAACAAGGAAAGAAAAAAGAAAGGTTGAAGGAAGCACCTGTGCTGGTTGGTTCTGCTCCACCCTTGGTTCTGGCCATCTTCCAAACTGTTTGACCTGTCTATCCGCCTGGGCTGTTTCTTCCCCGTGGTGTTCCTTCTAGGGGCCGCGGCCTCTGAACCGGACAACATCCCCGGTGACAGTCTCATCTTTGATCTCTGGCCCTCAGAGGAACCCCGCTGGCTCAGCCTGCCCTTGCTCTTTTCTCTACTCGGACTGTGGGTGAACGGAAATAAACCATATAATAATACACTCACTGCACTGGTTCATTCTTTCTGATTTTCAAACAGCCTTTACGTGACGTCACCCTACTATTGGTGGGCGAGACGTAAAAGGCAATGGGCCTGTGTTTTTTAATAACGGTGAAGAAAAAGAAAAACCAATGTTCTCCATTGTTTCAGAAAACATGAAACATTCCCCTACCAGAAGGCTGCCCTTGTGTCCTTGTGTTCGTTGGACAGTGCAGGTGTCACGGGGGTGGTGTTGGCTGCAGGCTTGTTCTTGGCAGCCGTGCCCTGCACTCCTGTTGGTTGGGTCCCTGGGGAGAAAGGCTCAGGACCCTGGGTGAGGGAGCCTGGGTAGCAGTTCATTAGTTCGTGAATTTCACACTTGGAACGCATGTCTTAAAGATCACTGACAAGACAGTGAAGCTGGCCACGAGCCAGATTTGAACACATGATGTGCCTACATGGTCTGTGCAGTGTGCAACACCTGGCCGAGCCAACAGGAAGCCCTGCAATGGCATTATTATGGGACATACCGGTAGCCTATAGCAGGGGTTCTCAACCCGTGGGTTGCGAGTTGCGACCCCTCGAGGGGTCGCCAAATTATTTTGGGGGGGGTCCCCAAATTATTAATTAATTTGTTATTTATTTTGGATTTATTACATATAGTAGACATAGTACATGCATACACCTTCCCTAATGATTATATCTGGTTTCAGTATTTATTTATGGTGTATTGTCTCTATTATTAAGGTTATTGTAGCAGTCAATTTATATTGGGGGTCGGGAGGGGGCGGGGACATTGCCAAAGCATTTCCGGGGGTCCCCGGCCAAAAACGTTGAGAACCCCTGGCCTATAGGATATTACATATCTTGTGAAAAGTGCAAATAAAAGTATTATTGCTATTATCACCAACCTGAGTCATGATGTTCTTGCTGTGCAGGTACCAGAGGTTTGGGCTGAGGCTGTACCTTGTTCAACCAGCCAACCAACTGCCACTTGTTGGTGGATGGAGGCTCCGGCTATAAGGACAGAAGAGAAGTGTTTGATAAAGATTAGTGACAAGTAAGTAACAATGATAAAATAAACAGCAGCTACACATTCCTACTTTGAACAGTTTGACAGTGAAACTGCACTTAATTTTCCTTAGTAGCTGGTTAAAACAGTTATGCATTTGTGCACAATGTTAAATTACAAATGTATTGACCGTAATCCTTCAAGTTCCACCTGTTATGTTTATGTTATCATATGTCATCCTTTCTGGGCTGGGAGCAGCAATATCCTAAAGCTGAACAACACTGTTGCGGACAATCTACAATTGCCAGTACACCAGCTTCTGTCCTTCCTCCTCTTGTTCTGTCTGCATGCTAGAACTCCATGAAACCAGTCAGTGCTCAGTCATAGTAGTTATGTGATCATTCAGAGTCATGCTGTGGAGTTTTATGATTGCAGAGCACAAAACTCAAACCACCCAGAAACTGATGAAGTGGCCATTAGGAAAACCAGGCAGGCAGGTGAACACCCACCCACGCACGCACGCACGCACACACATGCACACGTGCATACACACACACACACACACACACACACACACACACACACACACACACACACACAAAGGCGCAGTTCCCAAGTACTCGTCGAACTCCTTCTCCAGAGTAGGAGATGCTCATAGGTACTACACCAGAGGGAGTTCCCCCACCCCCCAAGTTCAATCTGCTTAAGGGTAAGAATGCAATCTACTTTAAATCATAAAGTAGATGATGAATGCATGAGCCAGATCTCTCTCATCATCACTGTCCAAGTGTCCAATACCTCTGGTGTACTTGTGCGGGGGGCGGGATTATACTCGCTGTCACTGGAGCTGCTTTCTGATTCGTCAGTGTCCGACTCTGAGCTGCTTTCTGATTCGCTGCTGCTGCCTGATACCCCGCTGTACGGAGCAAGGGGAGAGAGGAAGACAGAGAAAGAAAGAAAAAAGTATTAATTATCAAGTCAACAAAGATGTTTCATTTCAATTCAGTATTAATATTAGTGAACCAAAACACAGGCTGTTCTAAGTGAAGTTGACAGTGAGATGATAATGAAAACATCCCCTTCAACTCCAGTTCAATAATAATGACATTAGCACGCAACAAATATTACACTGTTCATAAACACGACTGGAGTCTGGACTCGCAGCAAAATGAACCACTTAATCACCAAGAAAAATGATTCGAAATAACCGATCTACAGTAGAAGCGCACAAGGTGTCACATCACAATGTGTTGGGAGCTTGTAGATCTGCAATTTCTTTAACCCGGAACCAGGGTTAAAGTGGTTAAAGTATAACAACACAGACTGACTGAAGAAGGTAAAATAGAACAGAAAGACAGAGATTGTCTGAACCCAGAAACATACAGTACATACACACGGCCACATGCACACATGTGCACGTGCACACACAAACACAAAGTCATATATCATATCGAACCAGCCTCACTATATAGCATACTTTCTGGTCTCTTTAATGGCTGACTTCTTCTAGAATACTTTAAAATTGCCTTCTGTGAGGCAACACACACACACACACACACACACACACACACACACACACTCTTGCAAATGAGTCTCTCTTGCTCTCCCTCTGTGTGTTTGTGTGTGTAATTTCAGTTCAAGACTGGCATCACAGCAGGCACCAATCTGTGTGAGCACTCAAGCAGCAAATCCATCAATCGCTCCTCAGGCAACACACGTACGCACGTACACACGCACGCACGCACACTTATAGAATAAAAACAGACACCCATACCGTACACACTCATAAATACACATTGATAAGAAACATACCACACACAGAGACACACACGGTTGCAGACACTTTATAAATGCATTTTCTCTGCCCTCGTTTTGCTCTTCTATCATTCTTCATCTCTTCTCTGTCTCTCTTTCTCGCTCCATTTTCACTCTCTATTCATGTCTCTCACCTTCAAATGGGTTTTCCTTTCAATGTGGTTCTCTCGGTGTACGAGAAAACAACATCAGATTATAAAGACGAACATTTCCCCCCCGTTCAAAATCCAACCGTCTGCCAGCCCGTATTGAGCGAACAAGGGAGCTCAGGTTGATTCTGAAGTGTCTGTTAGGAAGTTAGACGGGAGCTTGTTAATCTAGTGCCACTCACAGAGGTGGCGGCACGGTGGTGGAACCGACCCCGGGTGTCATTATTCTCCACGGGACCGGTGGCACGGCGTGCCACCGGAGCTGACAGAAACCGCCAGCTGCTGTCACGAGCAGCGGACGGCTGATTGGCACGAAATGCACAGAGGACGAAAGGTTAAGTATTAATTAGACTATGGTCTAAATGGGAGCCGTGACTTAGTTTAATGAACTGTGTCTGCTACTTATATTTGACATTCCTTCCAGGAGCCAGAACGTGCTAGTATATGACTTTCAGTTCTCTCTCTCTCTCTCTGTGTCAAACATCGCTCGCTCTCTCTCTTCCACTTCCATCTCTCTATCTCGCTCTACATCAGTGTTGCGTTTATTGAAGGCGTTGAGGCTTGGCTCTCACTCTCTGTGTTTGTGTATCATTGATAAGACTTACAAAATAACCATTGTCAGACACCTGTAGAGGTCTTTGTGTGTCTGACTATTTGTCTGATAAAATCACACCAACCCCACAGGGGAAATGAAAGCCTCGGAGCAGAGCAGACAACACACAATGTTCTGGTGGCTTTGCTGTGCCCAAGGGCCTCGGTACTCACATGACCTTATTCACTGTAGTTTATTGGCTATTGCTATAGGTCAGTTGCTAGTATTGCTGCAAGTCATGCTTTGTGAATGATAGTTATTTTTTTAGGGGCGCTATCCCCATCTATAACTAGCTTTCGGTGTGTGTGTGCACTGTGCACAAACTTTGTCCTACGCAAACATTAAATTCCCATTGACAATGAATTGTCTATTTTACGTCATGATGATATACGATGATAAACAACCGTATGTACCTATTTGATGGCGATCTTCAATCTGCGATGACAAATAATGTTTTGGCAGGCCACCCTCAGCATGTACTGTAAGTCAGAGTGCAGGGAGCCAAGTGGCCACACCTGGTGCGTTTTAGTCAATTCAGTGCTTGCTCTATAGGACGCTTCAATAGGACGGACAGGGGATTTACTTTTGGTCTGAGGTGAGGGTAGTTTTTCTACTTATTGTACCACAAATGGATGGTTTAAGCCGAGGGGGAGAGACATCACAGTTGGAGGTCCCACTAACATGATTTGATCCTGTGGGCCAGCAGGTGGGGGGGGATACAGTATGTGGGGGCTGAAGGAAAGTTCTTTACCGATCACACCAGAGACACGTCACACGTCGCGGGAGGCTACCAAGGAAAAAGAAAAGCAAAACACCCTGAGGAGCAGTCATTCCTCAGTCCAACCACATGAATAGGACCCTTTCAGTTGGCCGACTAGATAAGAGACTGCAGCTCTGGGGGTGGGAGAGGGCCCATGCTGATCATAGGCTTGTTCCATTTGTATCCCGTCGGCACCTCACTGAATGTGAAGTGCCTGCCAGTGGCTCAGCAGACATACAGTCAATGTATCATAAAGACATGGTGTCGTCTGTGTAAATATTGAATATATGACGGCCATCTGGTGCCTGTTCATCATTTGCCAGTTCAGTTCATCAGGTTCGTCATGTGTACTGTATAGACTGTGTATGCCTTGCAACCTCTGCCCTCAGCTTTGGCTGCAGGGCATGCAGAGGTGCTGCACAGCTTGCTTTCATTAACGCGCGCTCCTTTGAATGTGTGCGTACGGTATGATGCGGTTGGGGGGTCCAAGTGTGCTAATGTCTGGAACAATAAAGGTAGTCATTATTAGCATGATCGAAGCGGCACAAATCACAATGTGGTGTTCAATAATAAATAAATAATACAACTTTACTTGTATGGCACCTTTCAGGACATGAAGTGCAGCTCAAAGTGCTTTATAGAGCAATCAGTTCAGTGGTTCTATAGAACTTCTACACACGAAGAATCAAGATGTATCATCCCACATTGACGATCTGGCCACATGTGGGCAATACATCTGTAGCTAAATGGAACTAGCAATCTTTTTATATACTTCAACCAGTGGCTTAGACTCTCTCTTTTTAATGCAGGACTGTAAAATAGCTAGTATAAAGTCACAAAAGACAAGCTTATGGTGAAGGACATATCACGCTATGCATCGCTAAGTGAATGGTTCAGCACCACAGCCGATGGATAGCGACAGGCAAAGTACAGTATACTGTGACCCACCATGCCTTTTCACACAGATATGAAATACACAAGAGAGCAAAGCAGCAGTCTGTAACTGTAAGAGATATATGGTGCATTGCATTAAACAATGGAATGACAAGCTACATTGACATCTTATACCACAACTACAATCTCCTGTTGAGCAGTTGCAACAGAACACAACTTAATCATTTTTCACCAAATGCAATAGTGCTCTTTAAACTCAATACATTAAAAGATATAGCAGAATGTTACAACTATAAAACAGACAGCGTAAGAATCACTGACATAATCAGGTAGGCAATCAGTCACGCGTGCGTGCGCATGCGGCCATGGAACACAAAGGAACAGCGCACAGTAGCAGCCCAAGAGTGTCTCCCTAATGAAAATTAGGTGTGAGTGGAGGAACATGAGCTATGGGAACCAGACAGGTGCGTGAAATCATGATTCATATTGTATTCATGAGGGCTTGCCTATGTCATCACGCACTATGTTTGTGTTTGACAGAAAGTAATTGTCGCTGGCCAAAGGAACCCCCTATCCATCAGTGTGTGTGTGTGTGTGTGTGTGTGTGTGTGAACAGCTAATCACCGTTGGACCAATTGGCGTGAAACTTTGCACGCATACTCCCGGGAGGCCACGGGAGGTGGTTAACCAGGCTACTGGCTATAACCTATTGTAGTGCCGCCGGGAGAACACATTGACCATTCCATCTGTTCGCCATAAGAGCACAGAGTGGTAAGAAGAGTGGGGTCAGCATCCAGGAGGATCCCAACCACGAGGAGTGTCTCCACGGTGACTCGATCTATAGCGGGACTTCATGGACACGTTCCACAGCTTGACTCTAGAGTTGAACTTGCAGTTCCACTGGGCGCACAAGCGCCGCTACCCATGCATGCTTCCTCATGGAGGCCAACGACGACACTTAACCCATTCTGACCTGAGATCAGATTCTAAAAATGTCAGTCGCTCTTCGATTTTTCAAAAATAGCAGACCTATAAGCTCGTAGCGCGCCACTCGGTGGATCTGCTATTTTCAATAGCTAAAGCACGACATTATGCTAACACCAAAATGGGTTAAGTCCACATGCCCAACCTGGTGGGCTATCTGCAGAGTCCACCAACTTGTAGATTGTGCAGCGAGGCCCGTCCAAACAGGAACAGTAGCAATTTAGCAAAAGTGTGTTTTATAGAAAATGCTACATTGTGGAAAATATACAGTAAAATGGCACAAACTGGACCATAATGTTGCGTCATGATCCAAGGAATCCATGGATAAAAGATGTTGATTGTATTATATGGCCGACAGAAGTTGTAGGCCAAAGCATGAAGATGGCTGCTGTAGTGCCACCTGGAGGCGATTAGAGACATTTGGGGTGGATCAAATGCTATCGAATCACACCAGACCCCCATAATATTGTATTATAGTGAATCCATAAAAAAATGAAACTAAAAAAAACAGTAGGGCTATTAGACTTAACAGCAATAGACTGATAGACATTAAAAAAATGAACAATTTAAAATGAAAAGGATTGGATAAATCTATTTATTGTATATATAGGCAGCCATCATGAGTCAGGAGGTAGATAAAGCTACCCCCTTTTATAGTATACACGCATTTGCAATGTTAACAGCATTGCAAAAATCACTTACTACATCCAGTAGATTACAACCTATTGGGTTTCCACAATTCTACTGTGTTTATGTGCATGGCGGTGCATTTGCCCAAGGCAGCACCAAGGGCTAAGCTATAATAGGTTTCCTTTCCTACACAGCAGCAGTGTGTAGAACTTAGAATTAAACCAGAAAGTGTGTGTGCCACACTGAAACCCTTGTCAGACATGACGCACCTGATTGCGTTGTGCACAGAGCTGTGCAAGAAACCGTGTAAACGAGGCAGAGCTGTAACAAACATTCATTAATTAAAAGACAAAGGAATCGATAAAAACAATATAGCTTTTTGCACATCTCAGATTTGGACAAAGACTGGTCAAAGATGAAAGAACAGTACAAATATAAAACAAAAAGCTAAGTTTGTTTTACTTGGGTATAGACTAGTAGATGTTTCTCGTGAAGAGGTGAGACATTTAGTTTTTTCCCATTTTAAATGTCTTTTTAGCTGGGCTTTTAGACTCATTCTATTGTTTCAGTGGCAGCAAACCTGATGAAGGCTTTGTCAGCCAAAACTAATTGGTTTCATGATTAAAGTGTTGCTGCCCTTTGGTAGACTATTGCTGTTGAAGCACCTTGGCTGAGATGCAAAGTTGCAACAAATTAATTTAGTGGGAACTGTGCGGCCTAGCGGTCCGGGCACCTAGGCTAGTATTCCAGCTTGACAGCGTGCCGCGGGTTCAACTCCCAATCCCGACCACCTTTGCTGAGTGTCACTCCCTATCTCCCTCCCCCATTTCCTGTCAACTTACTGTAAATCTATCAAATAAAGGTAGAAGAAAAACTAAAAAGAAGATCTATTGGAACACAGGTTATTTTTTCCATCTTCCAATGGTTTTGGACATGCTGCCACCCGGCAGCGACAATACTACAGTACATATTTAAATGAATCATTCATTAGTGTTCTTGCTCACATCTTTATAACAAAGACGGATACAGGTCCAGTTTAAAGCATACACGGTACTACATCATTAGCAGACCTACATTTACCTTACAATTGACCTTTTATCCCAAAAATGTCTATCACAGGTCCTTAAATATATTAATACATGAATATATTTGGCCCCTCATTTGTAGAATAAATGTAGATATGAAATCAAATAGAAATTAAATACATTATATATATATATATACAGTAGATAGATAGATATTTTTAAAGTGGTGCCCGATGTTCTCAGGGGTCCATTGTTTTCCGGCTACCGTAAAGAGACGTTATGAAAGTGATGGTCTGCCACACTACCGTAAAGAGACGTTATGAAAGTGATGGTCTGCCACACTACCGTAAAGAGACGTTATGAAAGTGATGGTCTGCCACACTACCGTAAAGAGACGTTATGAAAGTGATGGTCTGCCACACTACCGTAAAGAGACGTTATGAAAGTGATGGTCTGCCACACTACCGTAAAGAGACGTTATGAAAGTGATGGTCTGCCACACTACCGTAAAGAGACGTTATGAAAGTGATGGTCTGCCACAAGGTATTCCATAGTGTGATAGTCTGGTTGGGTGGCTGGTGTACAGTACATACTGTATATGTGTGGTTGTGTGTGGGTGGCTTCGTGTGTGTGTGTGTGTGTGTGTGTGTGTGTGCGTGTGTGCGTGCGTGAGTGCGTGTGTGTGTGTGTGTTTGTGTGTGCATGCACACGCTATGTTGCATTCCAAGGGGTAGGCCTATATAGCCAGTGGATTGCTTGCAGCATCTTTACCACACACACACACCATGTGTGTGTGTGTGTGTGTGTGTGTGTGTGTGTGTGTGTGTGTGTATGTGTGTGTGTGTGTGTGTGTGTGTGTGTGTGTGTGTGTGTGTGTGTGTGTGTGTGTGTGTGTGTGTGTGTGTGTGTGTGTGTGTGTGTGTGTGTGTGTGCGTGCGTGCGTGCGTGTGTGTGTGTTCGTTCAGTAGTGTGGGCTGCAGTGTGAATGGGCTCATTAGCGATAGCAGCAGAGTAGCACATGGCCTCAGGCTCTCTCTCTCTCTCTCTCTCCCTCTCTCTCTCTCTCTCTCTCTCACTCTCTCTCTCCCTCTCTCTCTCCCTCTCCCTCTCTCTCTCCCTCACTCTCTCTCTCTCTCTCTCTCTCTCTCTCCATGAACACACTCCCACAGCAGACCTGCATACTAATGACCACAGACTGAACACAACAGTCCTCATTTAGAAAACCTTCTTATATCCTTCTGGATGGATTCTGAGATTGATTACAACCAAATCCTAGACAAAGTCAGATTCATGAAAAAAGTAGTGCTTATGAAAAACAAATGTATTGTTTTGGTGTTTCATTTACATAAGATATTCTAAGATATTCTCTTTCTCTCTTTCTCTCTCTCTCTCTCTCTCTCTCTCTCTCTCTCTCACACACACACACACACACACACACACACACACTCACACACAGACCTTTCATAAGAAGTACATGTCTATAATATGCCAGTATGTGTGTAAATGGGACAGATCGTTGGCAAGTTCGTCATCTACGTACAGTATGTAATGATGAATATTCAACAACATGAATTATGAGGCGGTGATATAAAAGAGGCTATCTTCATATATACTATAGACATCTATATCTATCTACGTACAGTAGATATAATATAGACAAATCTAGAGTGACATACTAGCAAGGAGCAGTATAAAACTGTAATGAGATAACGGGGTTGTCAACAGCACTCATGTCTAGTTTATGTGTGTCTTCTCCCCCCAGTCTTTTGTGCTTGAAGATACAAATTGACAAGCAGACTTGTGGAACGGCTTGTAAGTTTGTAGCGTGAAGACAATCAACATATTCCCAAGAGGAGGGAAAAGAATGCATGTGCAACACAGACATCATCTGCAGCTTTTCAATGTGCAATGACACCAACAACTCATGCTGTATGAAGCGGCATAACATTTGAGGCTGTTTGGCGACAGTCGACGTGATTTGAAATATCTGTCTGACCATATGGAGCACAAACATAATGTTGGTTTCACTTGGAACAGATATTTAATAAGTCAGTAGAATTCTGTCTTTCTTACAGTGGTAAATAAATACTTTCAGCAACGCCAATTATTATGTAGTCATTTGGCATTTCTGCATAAATGGTGTCTTTACTGTGTTATGTCTATGTAGTGCCTTTCTCCAAAGCGCTACAATGTGCATTACATTTATCCGGTCAAACAAAGAAGACAGCGGCGGAATTCATGCGAGAAAACCAACCCATTCATTATGAGCAGTTAGTATAGGGGTTAAAGGGATACAGTTGCAACTGTATTAATTGATTGCCCGAGTCCCGTGGTGGGAGTTCTGCTCTGGGTTTGGTGAAATATGAAGTAGTTCCGGTCATTTTGTGGGGGGCACATGGGGGCCACGCATTAAAAGTAAATGAATCCACAAAACGAACGTAATTTGTATTGTTGACCTATTTCTAAAATATTAGTGCAACTTTCGTTAATCTTTTACCCTATGTATTTTGTGTCCATATCACTACGCCCAAAAAATTGTTCCATGTGATAGAGGGGTCAAAGTTGAACGAAAGTTGCACTAATATTTTAGAAATAGGTCAACAATACAAATGACTTTTTGTGGATTAATTTACTTTTATACTGCGTGGCCCCAGTGCCCCCCACAAAATGACCGGAACTACTTAATATTGACCAAAACCAGAGCAGAACTCCCACCACGGGCCTTGGGCAATCAATTAATACAGTTGCAACCACTATATTAATGGCAAATATTTCATACAGCTTAAGTTAAAAAACTATTCCTTTAAGTGTCTTGCTCAAGGACACTTTGACATGCAGGCAGGGAGGAGCTGGGATTAAACCGGGAACATTCTAATTCTAAGACACCCACTCTACCTCTTGAACTATAGTGCTGCCCCGGGGCATACATGTAGCAGGTCACAATACATTTTGAAAGCACATTTCACACAAACAGATAGCTCGAGCAGCATAGTACCCGTTGTGTCCTGTTTGGAATAATCTGGGGTTCTTCAACATATCTCAGGACAAGGACCCCTAGGTGAAAGCAGGTACCCCCCCCCCCTACATACTGATAGATTTCAGATAGCTTTAGACTTCTTTGACTTGATGTAAATGAATTGTGTTTTTTATATTGTCTTATTCATATTTTGGATAATGTTAAAGTGTATTTTCACCACCATTTAACCACTTAAACCCAATACTTAGTAAACTTCACTTTTGGATCTGTACTTGGTCTGTTCTTATTTTCCCTCTACCGCATCAAATATCTTTGCCGAAGCATATCAGCTATTTTGGGCAGATTAACGATGCTAGGGTTCAAGTGGTTAATGTAAAATGTTCCTATCACACAAAGATGTGGCAGCCCCCCTGTAGACTCTGAGGACTCCCTAGGGGTCCCGGACCCCCTGTTAAAGAACCATGGAATAAAGCAAAGCAGGAGTTCTATATACTATGTAATACAGTACCGGTAGTTGTGTTTCTTACCTTACAGCCGAGTTTCTGGCCTTGGGCTTCTCAGACACCTGTCAATGCACAAACACAGAGAGATTATCATTTACTCACCATATTCAAGCGAGATGATAAAACAACACTTTTGTTTACTTGTTTTCAAGGTACACATTTAGAGCAGTCGATTGAATAAAGTAGATATCTTGTGTGTTTCACAGGTCGAAGATCATTACCAGAGTTTAGATGTGACACAGACAACACGATGTTACCAATAAATGCCATTAAATTACTTATCGACTTCTGTATGCTATTCATTTGGAGAAGGAGCACAACATTATTTATAGGTACTGGTATGGTATTAAGAAATAAGTAGTAATTTAAGTGACCTTTCCTATAGCATCACCATTAGAACAAGTTATCCACTTACACACATTTTAAGATATCTTGAAAACTACTGGTTACTACTGATTGCCATGGAAATGACTGGACACCTTCATGCCCCTTGGAGAATGAACGAAACCTACTGATTTAGCTGACCTCATGGCCTATGAGGCTTTATAGCTGTGTGTTCGTGACTTTATATTGTGTACCACCATTAAGCCAAAGTTATGTCGTCCGGACAAGATCATATTTTTCTTACCAAACCTTATTAATATTTAATGCACTTTTTAATGATGTATTATTTTTTCATATTAAAATTGTTAAATGGTAATATCAGTTGAAAAGTATCATTACATTTTATTACATCCTTGGCACAGCACATGAATATAAAAAGTCTTTCTCTCACTCTCTGTCTTTCTCTCTCTTGAAATATGGTGATTAAGTAGACCAGGGAAGAGTCTGATACATCAATGTGTAGCTTCAGGCAACAACAAACCCTCTCAGATCTTTGGCTTTGGAGACTAGCTCGACTTATAGAAAGGGTATGTCTGTGAATAAATTGATCTAGCTCATTTATATGCTTTATTGGAATTGTTCAGTATAGTACAGTAGTTAAATAAATGTGTAAATAAATCAAATGTTTTCCCGAAACATCGTTCTCTTAAAGTTCATTCTATCCATAGGAGAACAACATTTTAATCTCAGGATTAATTAATGAATTCCTGTTTCATGACAGTGCTCACATACTAATCATACAGGGCCGTGATCTCGGTGTATAACTGTGCACTAACAAGCTTTTAAAAGTAACATGAAATCATATCACAAACATCAGCACGTACTGGCTAGTGGCTCAGGAGGTAGAGCGGTTGTCTGGGATCATTTCCCAGTTCCACCCCTGCTCCTCCTGACACCATGTTGAAGTGTGCTTGAACCCTAACTGCTTCTGACTAGCAGGTTGGTGCCTTGCACGGCTGCTTCTGCCGCCTCTGTTTGAATGTGTGTGTAAATGGGCGAATGTAACGCATACATTATAAAGCGTATTGGGAAGAAAAGCGCTATATAAATGCAAATCATGTTCTGTCCAACCTTTCAAAAACCTCTCTTTAAGTATAGTTATTTAAGAGTGTTGCAATAATACTGTTTAGAATTGTTACCTAAACCGCTTAAATACATTTGAAGTGTTTTCCACTATCACCTTATTCGAAAGTCAAGCACATTCCATTACATAAAAAGCGCACACACTGTACGGAACCACGGAACATGTGGAGTGAAGCTGAAAACAGTGGATAATGAAGTTACGTGGTGTTTAAAAAAAAAAGTAGTCACACAGCATTTGTCTTCTCCTCTGGTCAATAGCCAGGGGCTTGTGTTACACAAAAACAGCTGTCTCTACTTGGGTGGGTAAGCTTCTAAAAACAATATATATACTGTATAAAAAAAGAACAACAACAAAGAGGCTATATTAGGCTGTTATTAATAGATTACAGCTCCGCCTTTAAAACCATAATCCTCACCATGGCTGGCTACTGGCTAGCAAGGTAGGCAGACCTGGGACTGAACTCTGCACTGCGGTGTGTGACTGGGTTCTGGACTTCTTGTCTGCCAGATCCCAGGTGGTCATAGTGGACATGCAGTCACACCTCACAACTAAGTGAGTCTCCCAGGGTTGTACTCAGTCCTCTGTTGTACTGTACCACTGTGAGGCCAGAAACAGCCGAAGCACCATCTTCAAGTTTTCCAACGACACAGTGGATGTGGACCCAATTGCAGAGGTCCTCCTGATTCGAGAACCGGAACCGGACCGGCGAGGCGCACGCGGTGGTGCGCCGATCCCCGGGCACGATGCGCGCGTAAAAAGGCCTGCTGCCCTGCAGGTTCTCCACGGGGAAAGGCATGCACCCGACGAAAAATAAACCGTCAAGGCGAATTATTATACCTTCGGGACGAATTAATATTTAAACCGCGACCTATTGAATAATAAGCCACGACGGAAGATAATACGTCAGGACCTACGTCTCCGCCGTGAATGGATTTCGCCCCACCTGCAAACACTCTCCCTGATGATGCGTTCACACAGTCAGACGCAAAGACGAATGGGAGTATCATTTGGAGCAGCTACATGCATCATTGCGTCTTTGCACGTCATATCGATGGCTTCCATTGACAATGAATGTTAGACTGCGTTTGTTGCGTCTGCCCGTGTGAATGCAACATTACATTTAGGCCACCGCTAACCCCACCTCCAAAACTCTCACTTTCACTTCTGGCCATAGAGGGCACCACAAATACTACAAGTTGAACCGTATGTTGTTGAAACACTATTTCTCCTGTAGCTTCACTCGTAGAGGGCTGCAACGGGAGCGGGAGCCCGCGGGACCCAACGTAAATGTTGGCGGCGTGGGCGGTATTAAAATACCTGCGGGCGGGCGTGGGCAATCAAGATAAAACCAGCGGGCCCCGCAAAATTCCACATCCTCCCGCAATTAACCAGATACAGAGCTTATATAAACTTTAGCAAAATATGAATGCCTGATGAGAAAGTATAATTTCCCTATTTGCGCTGGAGTCTCACTCTCTCCAACAGACATCTTCAGGCACGCTCCCAAAGCGGCCGCACCTGTCGATCATTAGTAATCACTCTGTGAGAAGTGCATGTGTGGAGTTTCTTCTCCCCGCGACGGACATTCTCGCTTCTAAACCCCTTTTTGCTTTTCCCTGTGTGCAACACTCAGCAATAACGTGAAACAGAACACAAAGATGAGTACAATTGGCCCAGGCCGTAGCGTAACGGTCTGGGCACCGGACTGGTAATCCAGTCGCAGTGTGCCGCGGGTTCGACTCCCGGACCCGACACGGCCTTTACTGCATGTCTTCCCCCATCTCTCTCCCGTTTCCTGTCAGCCTACTGTCTGTCCCTTCAAAAACCAATAAAAGGCGTAAGCCGCAAAAAAATATCTTAAAAAAAAAAAAAAAAAGATGAGTACAATTTGTTTTATAACCAGTAACCACCAGCACACAGCACCTCTCTCAATCTCTCTCTGTCTCTCCAGTCTCCACCCACTGTGTGCGCACTTTGACACAATATAATAATATTTATAGCATAATAGGCCTAATATAACACTTTCCCTCTATCTGTGACTGATCAGCTCCTCACACAAACACACAACTCCTCTCTCGTGCATGCACGGCTTTTCTACAATCTCAGCAACTGTTTGGGTAATAATGTATTTTGTTTTATCTCAATGGAAATATTGCTGGTTTAGCGGGACTCAGCGATAAAATTGCAGGATGGTGCGGGACTAAATGGGACTTCGTTTTTGTTGCGGGCCGGAGCGGCGGACAGGTGGTCACTGCGGGCAGTCAAAAATGAAATCATTGCGAGAACGGGCGGGATTGGTCTGAATTTCAACGGGAGCGGGCGGGAATGGGATTAAGTAAGAAAAAAAGAAAAAAAGAACGAATATAAAAATACAAACCCTGTCTCTAACCCTAACCCTGACCGCACGCCGTAGCCACGTAGTCGGAATGGCAGTGCGTCGGAATGCCACTCTGTGTCCTGCCGGCTGCAAACCACGCCTTCACAGTCGTGGGTAGGCCACCCAACCTGCTGAAGACCTGCGCTCTGAGGAGCACCCTTTTCTATTGGCATTATGTTAGCACAGTCTTTGTAGAATAGAACATGTCCTACCAACATTTAGCTGCTTGCACAATACCTGTATGAGGGAGTGACAAATAAAGCCCTCTTTATTCTTGAAACAATGCAATGCAAAGCTGTTCTACCTTCTGACTTTATTCAGGCTTCAACAATAACGACTGCATGCCAGGGGTATGCAGGGGTAAAACTGTTGGGACAGCAGCCTGGACACTTGTTTTTTCCCCAAGTTGCATTCTTTCCATCTTTCCATCATCATGGATTATTTCCTGAATGTTCAATTCAGGAAGTTAGGAACAATCCTTGCCTCACCGTGACTTAGATTTAAAACTTAGATTTAGAAAAATCTTTACCTCAACCACCACCAAACTATACGAACACTTTGTGAAGGCATCCCATTCTACAGCTAATTCCTCTTTAAACATGCCTACGCCAATGCTCTTTTAAATTTGACCAAATTGATTAAGTCAATTATTTAAGACTATTAGCCAAGAGCTTAAAGGTATATTCAGTGATTTCACATAATTCAAATATCACTTATTTTTTTGTTTTGTTGTGATAATCCTCCCTACTATAGAGTGTGCTGACCATATAAGGAGTTCCTCCCTGTCCCCAGTTAACCCCTGGGGGTCAAAAAACCTTAGGTTTCATTTTTGACTCTCTATCCTGATTGGACGAAAGGCTGGGTCCCAAGCCAAAAACGAAACCTAAGGTTTTTTGAGCGAAATCACTGAATATACCTTTAACAATCATACTGAATCTATTAGAATTAAACATTGTCTTCAATCTGGTCATTTATTGATGTAAAATGTATGAGACAATACAACAAGAGAGACAAAATGTGTTTCATCACACTATCTGCATTTCACTTGGCTGTAACTTTACCTTTATTTCACAAAATAACTTTCAAAGCTTGAATTGACTGTCACAACAAGGTGACTCGTCAGAGCAACTTTTATTGCTTTGTCCAGAAACAGAGCCAGAGAACAGTTTTTACACATAGCTATACACATAACTCACCAGCTCAGTGGCCTTGTGGTTAGAGTGTCCGCCCTGAGACTGGGAGGTCGGGGTTCGATCCCTGGCCGGGTCATACCAAAGACTCTAAAAATGGGACCCAGTGCCTCCCTGCTTGACACTCAGCATCAAAGGTTGGATTGGGGGTAAGTCCCTGTGACATACTAGCGTCATGTCCAGGGGGTGTACTTGTACATCAAGCTGCCTCACGCTACAGAAACAGGAGATAGGCTCCTGCCCTATGGGTCTCATGGCTCGGCAAGGCTACTTACTATACACATAACACTGGAGGGGATGTCCGTTTCGCTGCACACGCTCTCTGCGGGTGGTGGGACGTGTGGTCTCTATTGTCGATACCACACCCAAACCTGAGGGCAGTGAGGTGGCCTTTATGGGAGTCTCACTGAGGCAGGGCCTAGGCCTGCTCTGCGCGTGTGCGCCCTGAGCGGAGCTTCTAGTTGACATGGTTGACATTGGCCTGGCGCGTCGCCCTGATGGGGTTGGTGCGGGGGCTCATGGTGCTGACAGAGCGCCTCGGTGTTGTGTCTGCTCGGCTCCCCGAGGCGATGGGCTTTGCCATAACTCTGTGGATGTTATACATAGGCGTAACTGCATTTGCAGTTACTGGTGTGTAACTAAACCCAATGTATCACAGTGGAATAAGTCTGTCGGAGCGCCCCTAGTCTCTGGGACAGTGGGGCGACCCAGCAGAGTGGCGCAGATTATTCCCAGCGTGGGGGAAAATATCTAGCCACCTTGTTCTCTCTTGGAGGGCGTCCACTGCACGTTGTGCTGTAGGGCGACGCTTCTACCCGATGGAAAGGTTCCATCCGACTGCATAACTCGCATGAGAAGCGGGTTTATCAGGGGTGAACACTATAGGGTCATCGTGACCATGTGTGTGTTAAACACACATGGTCAAGGTAAACATACTGTGTTTACCTTCCTCCCTGGTAGTGTCAATGTGGGTAGTTTAGCTAGTGCTTTGATAATACTATTAGCAAAGTTAGCTAGTGCTCATTCAAGCTAGGGCCTTGTAACCCTATAGAGTGTAAGCTAACGCTCTGGCTGCTAATGCTATGGTAGCATGTAGCAATGCAAGCTAGCGCTTAGTTAACGCTACCCAGTATCACACTAAAGGTTTGCTGTACAGAATAGTGTCTTAAAACTTGGCATAGCGTACTTACGGTGACTTTGAAGTAACCACCGGGTAAAATACTAGGCACCTCGCGGTGGTGCGGGACCACTCGTCCTTTATGAGATTAATAGCACTTAGTATTGTTTTATACGCTCGATGATAACACAGCTTGTTCTGTCTGTATGCAGAAGAAAAGATGGATGGTGCGTGCAGGCGTGGCCCTGTCTTATGTACCGGGCGCTGGGCGCGTGCCACGTCACCACGCAAAAAAGCCCAAGACCTCAAAGGGGTCTTACTCTTGTGAGTGTATAAAATGTTTTTTCTGTATAAATGGATCATCAGAGATGCCCTCTAATGCGTATTCTTTGCTAAATTAGCTAGTTCAAATAACTACGGTTATTGCATAACCTTCAGTTTGTGCACGTGAGAGAAAGTGTGTGAAAAATGCAGACAGAGGCCCAGGCCGTAGCGTAACGGTCTGGGCACCGGACTGGTAATCCAGTCGCAGTGTGCCGCGGGTTCGACTCCCGGACCCGACACGGCCTTTACTGCATGTCATCCCCCCCATCTCTCTCCCGTTTCCTGTCAGCCTACTGTCTGTCCCTTCAAAAACCAATAAAAGGCGTAAGCCGCAAAAAAATATCTTAAAAAAAAAAAAAAAAAATGCAGACAGAGGGAGGAGTAATCCAGGCACGGAGAGACAGACAGAGAGACATTAATATACATAGTAGATATCATTGCGGTCTCTCTGTCATCTCCAAATGTCATCTTTTTATGTGTTTTCATACCCTATTATTTCATACGTATGACAGTGTCGCACAAAAGTGATTTGATCAGCTCTCGCTGATATCCTTTTACATTTGTAAATATCTGTACGCCTATCCGTGCCCGTGGTTTGTAATAATAACTTGGATCCGTTGGATTCCGTTTTTATATTTTTTGGACATACAAGGTTTCCACCCGACATCTGAGAGCTCTGATAAAAGCAGTGAGGGCAGGGAGCAGTGAGACATGAGGAGAGACACAATGACAGAGAGTCACACAGAGATAGAGAGGTGTCAGGACAAATGATGCAGCAGCAATTTGGGTGTCTCTGTATAGGCTTCCAAAGTCATTAGGAACACTTCTGTGTCTTTCTCTCCTTCCTCATCTCTCTCTCTCTCTCCTCCCTCATGTCCTCTCTCTCCCTCCCTCTGTCTCTCTCCCTCTCCCTGTCTCCCTCCCTCTCCCTGTCTCCCTCCCTCTCTCTGTCTCTCTCTCTCCACCTCTCTGCCAAAAACATATTCATCATCCTCCTTTGTTGCCCTTACAGCACTATGCCACAGCATACTAATGACTGTGTGTGTGTGTGTGTGTGTGTGTGTGTGTGTGTGTGTGCGCGCGCGCCTGTTTGTGCTTCAGTGTGTGTGTGTGTGTGTGTGTGTGTGTGTGTGTGTGTGTGTGTTTATGCGTGCGGCATGTGTGCGTGCATGCATCCACGTTCGTCTAGTTGTTAGACACATGTGTGTATGTACATTTATGGCTAAATATGTGTGTGCTTGATTATTAGTGCATGTGTGTTTGTGTGTGTTTGTGTGTGTTTGTGCGTGCGTGCGTGTACTGTATGTGTGTTTTTTCTCCAGGCTAGCGAGGCGTGATAATACACCATGGCGCCATTTGCTATAAGCCTGTTAACAGCAGCACACATAGAAAAGATGCTTCTGGATTCTCTGTCTCTCTCCATCTCGCTCTGTCTTTCTCTGTCTGTGTCTCTCGTTATCAGCTAGTCACAGTCTCTTTATCTCTGTAACTCTTAATTCTGTCCCATACCCACACATTATTATAACTCTACATAGTTCCTTACCTTCCTTCTCTCACAGTGACCCAAAGACAAACAGAGAGAATGTGTACAAGAAAGTGAAACAAGAAAATAAAAGGCAGTGATGACAAAAGTGAGATAATTGATCCAAACTGTACGATTTAAAGATGATTAAAGATTCATGGAGAAAAGAGAGAGGGATAGAGAGGAAATAGGGGGATAAACTATATCCTAGCCCATTTTCACACTGATTACAAGTCCTACTAGTAATAAGAATCATCCATTTCAATGTATTATGCCCCTGATTATGCCAGCCACTTAGCAAAGTTCTGAATACACCATGCTAACCAACTGTAATTATCTGATCCGCCATCATCATAATTATATTAACAACCACAATCAGCGTGAATTATAGTAACCTGCCATCATCCATAATTATAAATCTAGTGTTATGGTAATTACATGATCAGAGGGCCAGTGAGGAGGGGCTGGAGGGGGGAGATGGTATCTCAGTGTTAATGTGAACTATCTAATCTGGCTTCTCTTTGATGGGCTCAGATGCCAGGACCAGGATCTAAACCTATCCCCACACTATGTTATGCTATGCTGAAACAAAACAGCCAAAATACAACAAACAGTGGAGAAACCTTTGAGTTCTATAAGATATAGAATAGATATTGCTGTTGCAATATCAGACAGATAAACAGTATCAGACACAGACGTGAGTGTGGAGTTCTCATTGCGTTTGAGTAAAATGGTGCCCCCCCCCTGGCTTAGGTATCACTCATGAGAAATAACATTTACATTTAAAAAATAAACACTTCGTTTGCTATACACCAAAATGAAACACTACTTTTTTATTTAAATGTTGCTACACTCTAACCGTACTGTAGCCTTAAAAGTACAAATGTCATGCCGTTTATTATGATTTTGTATAGGTCCAAGTTTAAGTGTAGCCTGTTCGTAAACAACGGCCGACATTTGAGTACAGTGTGGTTTAAGTATAGTGTCCAATGTTTGTATATAGGTAAAATCAAATCACTGGCACAAATATGTCGTTCTAATAAAGCTAGAGACTTCTGTTGAATTTCTTTACAACTACCGGTTAAACAAGGAACATGAATTTAGCCAACATGCTTTAACTAACTAGCGATGCTAAAAGGTAAACAGCGTGTTCATATATGGAGTATACGGTTGTCTACAAACATACACGTAGATAGCACCAGTAGGTACCATTAGCCTAGCTACGTTTATAAACATAGCTGGCACAGAAAAAGTTAACACCAATTTGCCAACAACTAACAGTAACAGAAAAGGATCATTAAGCAGGATCGATACAAAATGAACAATGCCCATCCAAAGGAAAGAGGGAGGGAAGGAGAGGTAGAGACTGTTTCACCCACGTCCATACATCAAGGATGGTGATGAATGGATAAAAGGATGAATGGGTGGATAGAGGGATGGATGACTAGATTAATGGATAAGGGATAGTTTAGGTGGTTCGGGCATCGGGTTAGGATGCCTCTCGGGCATCGGGTTAGGATGCCTCCCGAGGGAGGTCCTCGAGGCACGTCCCACTGGGAGGAGACCCCGGGGCAGACCAAGGCGCAGTTGGAGGAAACACATCGACTCACTGGCCTTGGAACGTCTCGGGATCCCCCCCAGGAGGATGTCACTAATGTTGCTCTGGAGAGGGAAGTCTGGAGCACTCTGGTGGAGCTGTTGCTTTTTGCCCCCGCGACCCGACTACGGATAAGCGGTTGAAGATGTATGGACAGAGGAGTGAGGGATCATACCTGGTGTTCAGCTTCTTCCTCGTCACTGCTGATCTTCAGATCATCCTCCAACATGCTGCAGGGAGAAAAAAGACAGAGCAAAGCCATTAGGTAAATAGAGAGCGGGGAAAATGGAGAGAGAGAGAAAGAGAGAGAAAGACAGCAAGAAAGAAATAAGTACAAATATGGGTAGTGGTTGGCTTAGCAAAGTTATCTGAAGTTAGTGGACATTGGCCTCTAGTGTGAGGCTGCAAAATCTTATGTGAATATCACTGTGGTCGATAGCAACTAAGTACATTAAGTTGAGTACTTTACTTTTGACACTATTTTCTAGGAAGGGACTCTTGGGCCCCAAAGTTAACACAAATATATTATTAACCAGCTCTATTTATAATTAAACCTTTCTGACACATAGCTGGACCTAATGAAAAGGGACAACACAGCGCAAGAACACTGGCAAGGACCACAGGGGACCTTGAGGGGGTTCCAGGGAGTCCCCAGCAAAATTAATTAATATAGCATTATAATCACTTTTATAATTTATTTTATTATTTACTGGTTATTTTACCAGTTTAACCGGATATTGGAAGATTTCTGATCTACAAGCTCACAATGTGTGGCAGATATGAAAAGATGGGAGGGGGTAGAATATTTCTGAAACAGTTTAACCCATTTTGGGCTGGAACCCCTTTTGGTGTTTTAAACATTACTAGTCCTTACCCGTTGTGAGATTTGCCCCCCCTTGTGGCCGTGAAGGGTACTGTGCCCGGGTGCGTTTGTAATTGACTAATAAATAAATTAATAATCATTAATGTGTCAAATCGAAAAAAAGGGCTTCGTTACGCCCTCCATATGCATATGGTCAATGCCTGTGTGAGTGCCTGGGAGTGATTGGTGCAGGCAGTAAGGAGTTACGGCACTGTTTCTGACAGACACACACACACACGGACAGACATTCGGTTAATTATAGTAGGATGTTATAATTTAGCTATTGAAAAATAGCAGATCTACAAGCTCATAGCGCGCCACCGAGTGGCTTGTAGGTCTGCTATTTTTGAAAAATATTTATGGGGATTTCTTTTTAATTTGAGGTCAGGCCTAAATGGGTTAACACCACAAAGTTCCCTGGCACAAATAACCGGCCAAATACATAATAATGTCCTCCTCCGAAAACATTTGAGGATCACTGCACCAAAGAAGAAGGATATTGTATTGGCTTGCCAGTTAGATATTTCTGTAATAAGCCTAATTCAAATCACCTCAATTGCACTTTTGACACAATATTCTCCCTGTCTGTGTGCACGTGCGTGTGAGTGTACTGTACATGCTGCAGCACCGGCAAGTTCTGCAGTTTATTGTTGCTTTGTATACACTCTTCAAACAAACTGCTGTTATTTTGGCTGGGTCTGCGAACATTACAACAGTGGAATTCCCTATGGGTTTTTATTGCTTTGTGAACGACTCTCGTCACGGCAATGCTAGCGCTGCTAGAAAAAAATCAGCCCCGATGTTGTTATGTTTTCATATGGGACTGCCGGAGTCATGAATAACTGAAGCACAATACCAAATGTTGGAGATACGGGCGCACAGTGCGCCATGCACTGATGACAGATAGGCATGAATGAATGAGTAATGGACCCATATTGAATTTCATAAGGAGGGACAGATGGAGAGAGGGAGATAGAGAAGGGGAGAGAGAGATGGAGATGATAGTGACGGGGAACAGTGGTAGAGAGCAAGTGTGTGTGTGTGTGTGTGTGTGTGTGTGTGTGTGTGTGTGTGTGTGTGTGTGTGTGTGTGTGTGTGTGTGTGTGTGTGTGTGCGTGCGTGCGTGCGTGCGTGCATGAGTGAGAGAGGGGGGGAGGGGGTGCAGAGCATTGGTGACAGACCCGAGATGGAGATGTGGAGAGAAAAAGACGAGAGAAAAGAGAAAGTTGTGGATGGAAAGTGAGACAGAGACAAATGGAGAAATGGGAGAAAGAGAGAGACAGAAACAGAGACAGATAGACAGAGAGGGGAAGGGAATTGGGGGCTGTGGACAGAAATAGAAGAAATAGAGCACTGAAGTCGGACGTGATTTACGCATCCTACCTGTTTTGTTTTTTTTCCCCATTCTGAATTCCCATATACTTTTTTATCGCATGGATATGAAGAATCGATTGACGGCGAGAAAACGCTACTGTTACTGCCACCAAATTAGTTAAAATTTCATCAGAAACAGACTGTATCAAATGTGAGTAGACTATCGTAAACAATACAATGACACCTCCCTGACAATGTCGCACAGACAGTTTGTTTATTTTTGGACCACAGTGCTTATATGAGACGATTTTAAGATGACCCCATCCCCATGTTATTCTCCACAGAGAAATACTCAGGGGATGAACGAGTGACATCAAGACTTCGGTAGTCTATGTCATGAAGAGGGAGAGAGAGAAATTAGTGGAAAGCATCATTGGGATCACATGACGATTGACGATAAAGGCACGGGTGTACAAATCAATGATGGGTTAAGTAATCTACCAAATATTGAGCTCAAAACACATTTTAGCTTCTTAGTTCATCCAAATTGAGATGCTGTAGCTGCAATTAAGAATAAAGTGACAACTGTTGGTATTTACAAAATCTGAAACGTAATGCTCTGTTTAGTTTTTTAACTACTTTAATGCTTTACTTTACTCTTACTTTAATGGTGAAAATATTCAACAATTCCAAAGAATTTCAAAAGCAGCAGATCAACAAGCTTAGAGATGGGATATTTTCTATATTTTTGGATATTCCTGTCAATATTAACCCCATATATGGAGATCCCTGATGTCATCAATATTGGCCAGCAACTATACATCTGACCTCAAACCTCAAACTTAGATCTCCATACACAGTATATAGAGTGTCGCAGTCCCTCCCCCTTTCAGAAAAACGAGTGGCCCAGGAAATGAAAACCCAATGCATTCTCCAAATGCATCTCAAGAATTAGAAAGTAGAAAAAAACGGCAGGTTACAACACTTTTTTTGTTGTTTTTCTTCTTTGTAATTATTTGTTTGGCCCGAAAAATGGTGTGTGTTGTCATGATTTGTCACGACAAGAGTTGGCTTCGTACGGCGCTTAAAAGGTCTTTAAATAAATTAAATAAGAAAAGGCCTATGGGAGAATGCATTGGGTTTTCATTTCCTGGGCCACTCGTTTTTCTGAAAGGGGGAGGGACTGCGACACTCTATAGAGCTGACCTGTTCTGACATTCCATATGTTGATCCTTCCCCATCCATGATCCTTCCTCTTCGATGTCTCCCTTTTGACTGATACCTGTCCATGTAAACTCTAGACGGGCCTGCCCCAACGTTATTAGTGCAGATCTGACCCCCCATTCCAAAGCCGCAGCGTTCACCCAGCAGTCTGCCGTCAAACGAGACGGATGCATGCACGCCCACAGGCGCCTGGTACTGTATGAATGTGTGTGTGAGTGAGTGAGTGTGTGTGTGTGTGTGTGTGTGTGTGTGTATGTGTGTGTGCGTGCGTGCGTGTGTGCGTGAGTGTGTGCGTGCGTGCGTGCGTGCGTGCGTGTGTTTGTGTGATACTTACGACTTTTGTGGTGCAGTTGGTGTTTTGCCAGCAGGCTTGTTAGCGGATAGAGTGCATCTCTCTGTAGAAAAATATTAGTAATGTGTTTATATGAACATGTGTGAATGACAGTGTGTTGGATAAGTGTGTGTGTGTGTGTGTGTGTGTGTGTGTGTGTGTGTGTGTGTGTGTGTGTGTGTGCATGCTAATTACCTCGTTGGCATTTAGCGTGTTTGACAGTGAGGTGGTTATCATTACAGCTCTATATAATCACTGACATTGAAAAACATGACAGTCTGACCCAATGTTATTTAATTGGTGTGTGTGTGTGTGTGTGTGTGTGTGTGTGTGTGTGTGTGTGTGTGTGTGTGTGTGTGTGTGTGTGTGTGTGTGTGTGACTGAGAGAGAGAGGACCACTGTATTTGTATGATACACAAACCTGTCGAGAGCAAGAGATAATTTAATTGGAAAGTTTTATGAAAACTTATTTCAGTGACTGTTTTACTGACACTAAGTCCAGTCTACTCCAAAGGGATTCACACTGAACATAAACATTCAGGTGTTGTGTTCCCGATGCGTGCTCAAAGACACTTCAACAGGACACCTACAGAAGGAATTGAAGCCAGGCCCTTTCACTGAAAGGAGCATTCAGTGATTTGGGTGATTTGGAAAAAAACCCGTTCCGCCCCGGTAACAAGATGTGCACATGCACGCACAGTGGGGCAACGCGTGACAGGCCAACAGCACACACACCAAGGCCCGCCCCCGCAATTCCTTTTTTCTCTCTCTCTCTCTCTTTTTATCGCTGGCCTATACTGCAGTTATTGGTTTGCCAACATCAAGTGTCAAAATGTTAGAGATTCTCTATGGTAGTGTTGACTGCTGGGAAATGTAGTAAGCTTACTCGGGGCGCTGTAGGCTGAGGTTACATGCTGCGACTCCTAGAGTGAGTGAGAGAGAGAGAGAGAGAGAGAGAGAGGGAAAATAGAGAACAAGAAAGAAATGGATAGACAGTACAGAATATTTACACTGTTGCATACTATGGAGAAATGAAACGCATGTCAGCAAAGGATCCGGAACAGGTCATAGTGTCACAGTGTCATGGTGATACCCCTGGGTTGTAACTTGTTAGCATTGTGCGATCCTCAAACAAATCACATTGTATTGCGTGTTAACAGATACAGGAAGAAAGAATCAGAGGTGACAGAAAGTTGGCCTTTTCATATTAGTGAAAACAAATATTTGCCTTTATACGAAGACAAAATGGAAGTACGTTGACCATGTTTTTTTAAAAGGTCTATTGCTGTAATTTTCTGCATATCGATTCAACTATATTAAATATACGATACAACACAAAATATGTGTTGATATCATATAATATAATTCTGTATATCCACAATTCTGATAACATCAGCAGCAATATGGTCAGCGTTCGATTTATAAGGGGCAGGGCGGTGGCATTTCCGTAACCACTTAAGCTCAATAAAATTCTCCATTTAACAATTTTAAAAAGTTATGTTACGGACCGCTGTCCTTATGATTAGTATTGTTGTTATTGTGTTTAGTTAATTTGGGAATCATTGTGATGAGTTGGATATGTTGGTGGCCTGTGTTATATTGTTTCCCTTTTGTGTTCTCTAAGGTCATGAATGGAGGTGAATGGAGAATGTAGAGAATGGGTGTGGCGCTGATGACTTGACTGGTCAAATGAAAGCAGGTGGCTGCAATCATGACAGGTCCTACCTGGACCTACCCCTTATTCCTCATTGGTTCCCAGCAGCTGGGTAATGGCCCTGCTGTCTATAAATGTGCTCAGTCTGTCCTGACTGTTGTGAGGACGACAGCTAATTCTGCAGAGGAGACGCCACCCATGTTGCCCTTTTCTTTTGTTTGCTTTGCTATTCTGTTTCTTAGTTAGTCTGTCTTCAGTTCCTTTGATTAAGTTCTATTTTGTTATCCCAGTTTCATGTCAGTTATGAGTTATTAAGTAACCTTTAGTATTTGCTCTTATTTTTGATCGTCAGTTATTTATTGTACTTTTGTATTTCCCATGTAATGTGAATCCCTGCTTTACCATCCCGTAGGGGTGTTTGATAGTTTTGTTTGAATCCCATTTACTGTATTTTGTTAGTTAGTGTAGTGAGGTTAGTAACTGTATTTTTGTTTGTTAGGGACTTTAGTTAGGGGTAATTTTCTTTTCTTAGATAGTAAGTTTTTCTTCAATGTAACAGACCCTGAAGCCATTATTTCTTTGAACAAACAAAGAATTGACAAGTTTTTGTCTCTGTCAAAAGAGAAAAAAGGAGAGTAATAAACAAATCTTCTTTTGTGAAAGCTGTCTCCTCATTATTATGTCACCTCCCCTTACCCTAGACAGGCGGTCGTAACAAGTTACAATAGCCTGTCTACAAGCTCGCAACTTGTCGTATCACAATGCATTGTGAGATTGGCCCAAAATAGGGAGGGCAGGTAATGTGGTTAACATACATTTTGAATTAAATTGTTAAATGATGACATTATCAAACATGAATAAAAAAAGACATCAGATCAGAGAAGGAAATGTATATAACATATTCCTTTCCTTCTCTGATCTTGTATCTTATACTGTATATACAAATATTAGGAGGATATTAAAAAAAGAAGTACTGTATAGATTCCCTAATTCTCCTCAGCAAATTCAACCCTGACTATAGTGATGCTGTCTGAACAGTGAATGATAGCATTATATTTTTTAAAGATTTGTTTTAGTTTTTTCTGCCTTTGATAGTATCAAGTGAAGATAGACAAAGAAGGGGGAGAAGGGGAGAGACACGCAGCAAAGGTCGTCATGAATGGGACTCGAACACGTGACACGCTGTCTGGCCAAACGCCTATATGTGGCATGCGCCTGGACCACCAGGCCAGCGGGTGCCCACTGCCCAGCATTACTAACCTTGTTAGGAATAGGGAACTTTGTCTGCTCAGCCTTGCCTGGAGTATGGATGGCTGTCAAAGGAGGAGGCCAGGAATGAGTCATCTCCTAAAGACACGGAAACTATAATTAAGATAAACTTGTGTGTCATGTAGTGCAGCGTGTGAGCTTTGATAAGAGTGTGTGTGTGCACAATGTATTAATTTCAGAAACATGCACGCTCTCAGAGTTAACTACGTGAACCCTAGCGTTGCTCTTGGCTGAACTCTTTATTCTATCCCTTTGTTTTTGCTGTGCTTACTGTGTTTTTGTTGTTTTGAATGTTATGCTCTATATTCTACAGTATGCGTGAAGATTTGGAAAATGAGGGGATAGACTAGACTAAAGACCCCCTGTGGGACAGTGATCAACAAAGCTTAAGTGATTAAATTGACATTCAGGACTTTAATACTGTGTACTGTTATTATTCGCGCATGTAACGCATCCCGGTCTCCCCCATCCACCTCACACAGTTCAACCACTCGGGTCAGTGTTTCAGCACAGCTGTGATCAGCATAACTCCACTATGCTGTGTCACAGCTAAAAATATTACATTAGCATTTCTAGTCAATTACCAGCAGCTCCACATATATAAATACGTCTCACTTTGATTGTAGACCCAATGTGTGGTATCTGGAGATACCAAAGTGCAGACATAGCACTATCACCTGCATAGCACCTCATCTGTCAGCACATAAACACAGAGACACACTATACTGCACACACACACACACACACACACACACACACACACACACACACACACACACACACACACACATGCTCCCCCCCCCCCTCCCCCAACACACAGATTCACACACAAATGACTTGAGTGGATGCGTGCCCAATACACAGACACACAGTGCGGAAAGTTACTGCAGGTAATGGCAAAACTGCTGTCAGGGCAAAAGTGAGGCCACAAGCTGGAAACAGCGCTTTCGCATATTTTCTATGTGCGAGCACACACACACACACACACACACACACACACACACACACACACACACACACACACACACACACACACACACACACACACACACACACACACACACACACACACACACACACACGTGTGTGACGTCTCACTCAAAAATGTCTTCTCCCCTACAATGTGATTTATGTCATGTATATATTGAATGCATACAGAGTCTGTAGAGTAGATTTAAATCATTGTTTTTATTCTAGCACATGTTTTGCATAAGTTCAGTGTATTGCTTATGGGCATGGTCAATTGTTGCGTGGGGAATGGAACCTGGGACCTTCCTGCTACAGTCTTTGTTTTAATCATTATTTTATGATAAAGTACCCAGTATAATATTGGCTGGACTTTGTATAGCTACCAGTGGTGCCAGAATACATTGGTTTAACGATACGATATTGGGCTCCCAATATGATACAATATGATATTAAATGTTTCTCACAAAGCTCGGTGTCATGCTGTTGTCATCCTGGTTTTACCAACCAAGTGTAGTTATTAACCCATTTTGGGCGGGAACCCCTTTTGGTAAACATGTTATAATTTAGCTATTGAAAAATAGCAGATCTACAAACTCATAGCGCGCCACCAAGTGGCGCGCTACGAGCTTGTAGGTCTGCTATTTTCTTTTTTTAATCAGGTCAGAATGGGTTAACAACACAAGGGCTCAAACGGGTCACAGTAAATCCTTGGCTCTGATGCCACTGTGCCCCTGATGCAATCTTAGATTAGACGTAGGCCTATTTTATCTTGCAGAAATGATTACTGTGTATATAGTAAGTGTATATTTCATATCACACGCCATGTATGAACTCTAGCAAAAATACTGTATTAATAATTTATAATATAATATACAGTCTATCATCTCGACAATATTATCTCGCCACACTTTAATATATCACAATATTTGGTGGCACAATATATGGTGACAAGCCTAATGGATACTGTGTGAAACGGTGGGCATTTGTTAGAGGGATAGTCAGTGAGAGTGTCTACAATGGGAATTATTGGATATGAATCTGCAATTTTCTGTAGTGGTCCCAATAATATATTTTGTTGTTAAAAGTATACTGAAGTAGAATACCACATGACTTGGTTAAGCTATGTTGATGATGTTGAAACTTGAAAGTTGTAGTTGCAAGAGCAATACTTTCTAGTCATAATGTTATTTGACTTGATTATTTTGTTTTATTATTATCTGTAGTTATCTGTGTTTCTATCAGCGGATGTAAGTTCAAGTATTGAAACTGTACTGAAGTCAAGCGGTTAGGATATAAATAGCAATAGAAAATTGACATGATGTTACATACTCTTGTACAGTAGGTGGCGGTATGCACCTTTTTGTTGGTTGCGATCCGCCATAAAACTCAGAGAAGAAGAAGAAGAAGAAGTCAAGCGGTTCACACCCTTCTCTGGATCCGGGCTCAATTCTCCAAAGCATTCTGGTTCTGGTCCCTCCAGTCGTCGTAAGCTCCTGAGGACGGCTGTCGCCAGGCACTCGAGAGGTCTCAGCTCTCCCTGCCAAACTGACCCCCCCACGCTGGCCAGCAGCCTCCCAACAACAGCACCACTGTCCCCCTTGTCGCAGCGTCCTACCACTAGTCTCGCCTCACTTTCACCCATCATTTTCTATTCCATAAATACTCACACACAGTATTCAATCCCTGTTCAAATCGGCCAACGACCGCACTATAACCCCAAATCCCACGGAATTAAGCTCAACAACCTAATTCATCCACCCTGCCCCCCCCCTACATTAATCCACCAAAAATAGCCCTAATCAACACTAGATCCTTAAACACACCACATGTCCCCACACATATGAAACCCATTCCTGTCCTTGTTTTAGACAGAAAAAATATTAGCACTTGTACCTCACACCGTGGTGTAGTTCTCCAGAACCTCTCCACTTTGAAAAGAGAACCCTTACAACCCAAATACCCAACCCTAGTTAAAATGGCCCTATATAATGCAAGATCCATAACCCAAAAAACTGCTTTTATTAGTACACTGCTTTCTGACCATAACTTAGATTTTTAATTTTTAACTGAAACATGGCTCAATACAACTGAATGTTCACCACTTACTTTCAGTTCACCCAGATCCGGACGTGGTGGTGGCATAGCGGCTATATTTAAGAAACTCTTTAACTGCCGCCTAGTTAACACAGATCACTACCCCAGTTTTGAGGTCCAAGTCATTAGAGTGGACTCTGAAAATCCACTTTTAATTATTCTCGTGTACCTCCCACCAAAGTCCAAGGACTTCATTTCTCAATGTTCTGCCTTCCTCTCAACCATTATGCCCAACTTTGACGAGGCTTTGATTCTAGGTGATATAAATGTCCACTTATGTTGCCCTCATAAGCCTCTAGTTAGCGATTCTAGTCATTTAATTTAGTCTTTTAATCTTTCACTCCTTGACACCGGTCCCACACACAGGCTGGGTCACACGTTGGACCTAGTTCTATCCTACGGTTTTAATATAGTTAACATGGAAATAATAGCTCCATGTCTTTCCGACCATTGCACCATTTTATTTGATGCCGCTCTGTCTCTCCCCCTGTCAAAACCTCATCTCCCAACTCGTTACTCACGTCACTTTAACTCCCAAACTACCGCCATTTTTTCAGAGGCCCTCACTGCTGCCCCAAACACCTGTATTGTTGAGGCCCCACAACCAGAAATGAACACAGAGGTACTGCTTTCCCTATTTAATTCCACCTGCGCCACAATCCTAGATAATATTGCTCCCTTAAAACAAAAAAAATCCAAACCAAAATGCTCCCCTTGGCTAAATGACACCACCAGAGCCCTGAGAAGGGAATGCAGAAAATCGGAAAGGAAGTGGAAAAGTGACAAACTTCAGATCTCCTTCGACATTCTGAAAAACAACCTCCTCAGTTATCAGGATGCAATAAACGCAGCACGTAAAACCTATTTCTCTAAACTAATTTCTGACAACTCCCATAATCCACAGATCCTCTTCAAAACCATAAACTCAGTTATCCACCCTCCCCCCGGCAATAATACGGACATTTCTGCTGCAAAATGTAACGAGTTATTTTAACGAGTTATTTTTTATCACAAAAGTAAATAACATCAGACAAAATATCCCCCCACCCACATCTGACCTATCGACCCCATCGGCCTGCACCTCCATATTAGACAGCTTCCCTCCCACCACACACCACACACCCAGCCTCATCAAGATAATCTCCACCATGAAGCCTTCCACCTGTCATCTTGACATTGTCCCCTCTGCCCTCCTGAAAGAGGTTGCCAACACCGCTGGTCCCAGCATCCTGGCAATAATAAATGGCTCCCTGGCCACTGGCACAGTCCCGGACTGCTTCAAGCATGCAGTAGTTCAACCCCTCCTGAAAAAACCCAACACTGACCCACCCCACCCCATTTCCCCTCACTGTATATGTATCTTTTCCCTTTTTGCTTCCTATATGATGAATTCCTGTTCTGTTCTTTAGCTACATAGAAGTGTCTATTTGTATGTCTCTAAATGTTTTGATGAATTGAACAATGTGGACCCTGTTGTAAACAAGTGTAATGCTTAATTGGGTCGTCCACTCACAGTTAACAGTCTTTGTATTGAGTTTGTGCTTAAAATGTACTGTAAATTCTACAAACTGTTAATAAATATTTCAATCAATCAATCAAAGACCTGTGACCCCTCCATACCCAGCAATTACAGACCCATATCAAAACTTCCATTTTTGTCCAAAATCCTAGAAAAAGTAATTCTCTCCCAGTTAATGCCATACCTTCAACACAATAATAATTTCAGTCAGGTTTCAGACCCCTCCACAGTACAGAATCAGCCCTCCTGAAGGTCCACAACGACCTGCTCCTTTCTGCTGACGCTGGGGACTGCGGTGTCCTACTACTGCTGGACCTCAGCGCAGCATTCGACACCGTGGACCACACCATTTTACTGCACCGCCTCAAGTCCCATGCTGGAGTCCAAAACACAGCCTTGGGCTGGTTTGAATCATACCTCAAGGACAGATCTTTCTCTGTCAATATGGGTACTTTCTCCTCTCCCCCTGCCCACCTCTCCTGCGGAGTCCCCCAAGGATCCATCCTAGGCCCCATCTTGTTTTCCCTCTATATGCTCCCCCTTGGTCAAATCATCAGACAATACAACATCTCATTCCACTGCTACGCAGATGACACCCAACTATATCTCCCTCTGAAACCCAACGATCAATCCACACTAAACAACCTAAATAAATGCCTCTCCGACATCAAAAGCTGGATGGCTCAAAACTTCCTACAACTAAATGACAGTAAATTTGAAATAGTACTATTTGGTCCACCTGACTCCATCACACAAATAAAAAATGACCTTGGCGACCTCGCCCCCCTTGTCAAACCCCACACTAAAAACCTCGGGTGCTCTTTGACTCCGCCTTTAAATTCGACAAACAAATCAACACCATAGTCAAAACCAGTTTTTTCCACCTCCGCTCCATCACCAAAATTAAGCCATTTCTCTCCGCACACGACCTCGAAATTGTCATCCATGCACTCATATCATCCCGTCTAGATTACTGCAACTCCCTCTACACCGGAATCTCCCAGTCATCCCTATCCCGTCTCCAAATGGTGCAAAACGCGGCTGCCAGACTCCTGACTGGCACCAGGAGACGAGACCATATCACCCCTGTCCTTGCCTCTCTCCACTGGTTGCCGGTCCGGTTACATACAAAGCACTAAACGGACTGGCCCCCTCCTACATCTCTGACCTCCTCTCATATTCCTCCTCCATCAGGACCCTCAGGTCAGCAGACAGTCGACTCCTAAAGCTAAATTCCAATACCCAAAATCTCGGACACTCGCTCACTCCCACTCGCTCACTCGGGGTCATTCCAGCGTGACCCGGAAATGGTTAACGTTCCGATTGTTAAAGCGCTCCATCGAGGAGGAGAGGAGAGTCGAGTGGAGGAGCCGAGTGAGCTCTCCGAGACCGCATAGAGCGAGTGTACATCAGGTGCAGGCTCGGTGGGGTATTTTGTCTCCTCGCAGCGGATTTCCGCATCACGTGTACATGTTTTTTTTCCTTCTCCAGTGACATAAGTCCGCCTCCTCCACATGTGGCACAGAAAACACTGATGAAACCCGATACTGTGCACCCCCCCCCCCCCCCCCCCCCATCCACTAGCTGCCGGCCGGCTGACTGGCTGAAGTCGCCGACCCAACGGCCAACACACACATGCACGCATTGCACGCACTGTTCAACTGTTTGTTGAAGAGACACATTTTCGCTGAATGAATAGAGCTTCAGAATGATAAAGTAGCCTATCTAGCCTACTTATGTGAAAGTGAAAGGACCACAACAAGCCACTGGCTTTATTGCGTTGTGTGATATAAGCATAATAAAAGTAGGATATATAAATTAGGCCGGCTATATTGTGCGCACCTCAAAAGCTATAGTTAATTTATCTCTGTGCATGCCTGAATGCACAGACTGCTATGAATGACGGTGACAAAAATGAAAAATGTATTTATTTATATGTGGACTGAACTGAATATGTAAGTCAGAGAGACTATACCTAATTCCTGTTATAGTGTCCGTTATTTGCAAAGACTGACTGTCGGAGGAGGGGGGGGGGGGTGATTTATACGTGTGCGCATCCTGGCGCTTATTCACTATTTCAGGAATATGTGTTACCAATACATAGGCTACACATTGGCCTCGGACCCTCGGTTACATGTACAAAATGATGAATTGTCTATTCTGCACTGTACGGCTCTGTTGGACTTCGGAGTTCCAGGGATCCAGCTGTGTGACACCACTTTTGCTTTGGCAACGTATGTTTTCCCATGCCAATAAAGCCCTTTGAATTGAATTGAATTGATACACGTCATTAGTGATCGCGGATTGTGCCGTCGCTTTGAAATGACAGCTTAGTACATTCCGATTCCAGAGGAAAATTCGACCACCACTCTGTCCTCGCATAGAATCCTCTCCTCCTCCTCTCCTCCTCGCTGGGGGCGGAGCCGAGGAGCGAGTGGAGGACGCGAGGAGAGTGAGCGAGTGTGAAAGTTGCGGTATTGGAATTTAGCTTAAATGTCCCAGCGACAAGGAAGAGGCTCAGGGGTGACCGAGCCTTTGCGGTCGCATCCCCTAAAATTTGGAACAGCAAAACTGAGAGTTTTAAGTCTAGGCTCAAAACGTTCCTCTACTCTCAAGCCTTCCAGTCCCCCTAATTTTACTCTTGCACTTTATAGGATACGTTCTCCGTACTGCCTTTTAACTGCTCTCTCTCTCTCTCTTTTTTATTCAATTTCTTTATTTATTTTATTGTTTCACTGATGTATTGTATTGTTTTCTTTGACCTGTGAAGCACTTTGGTACGATGAGAGTCGTTTTTAAATGTGCTATACAAATAAAATTTATTTCATTTGATTTGATTCCCGGCTCACCCATCTGACCACTTAAAGGACATCTTTTAGTTTTAGTTTTTTTCAACCGAGGTTCATGATTTAGGTTGTTATTAGAGAAAGTAAAAGATGAGATTTTGAGGGGGGTGGGGGGGGGGGGGGGATATCCACAAGGCCCCAGACCACAGGTTGAGAATCACTGCTGTGGTCTCACTGGTCTGTATTGAGTGTTTTGAGCTCCAGCCCAGCTGCTGGAGTTTCTAATAACGCGGCCCTCCCGTTATAAACAATTAAAAACATGCACTACATGTGTTCAGGAAAAAACGTCTTGGTGGACAGACACAGTGGCCTAACATTTATCAGGAATTCTCTTGTCAACACTATTGATCTCTAAGATATGTTGTGAATCTTGTGATCAGTACTGCAGATAGACAACCATCTTGCGCATTCAAGAGCCAGATGCTGCATGGTCTCCACTCACTACAGAGTTGCGGGCAAGACAGCTTTTTCTGTCAATGGTCCAACTTCGTGGAATGAACTCCAAAACTCTTTAAAACTGAACTCCCTGCCATTCTTCGGTCAGTTCAAAGGAATGCTCCAGAACATTTTTCACCATGATTGCTCCTGCTTCTTATTGATCTATTTTACTGATGGTTGTTCTGTATAAAGTTCCTAATTTATCCTGATTTATAATGTTGTTTGATGTATTGTTTTTTGACTGTATTTTGTGTATTGTAAACCTCGGAGTATAAATAAAGTATAAATAAAGGTGATGATGATGATGATGATTGTTAACCCCTTTTGGTGTTAGCATTATCTTATGCTTTAGCTATTGAAAAATAGCAGATCTACAAGCTCATAGCGCGCCACCGAGTGGCGCGCTATGAGCTTGTAGGTCTGCGATTTTTGAAAAATTGAATAACGAAAGACATGTCAGGATTTAGAAGACATTTATAGAATCGTTCCCAGGTCAAAATGGGTTAACTTCATCACTTGGTCAGTCAGTCACCCGAAAACATCATTATATTTACAATATAGATTTTAAAAATGAATGAATGAATGAATGACTAATTAATTAATTCAGCTGGGAAATGTACTAATCCTTAAAACAAATACTCCTGCACATTTACTGTACCAAGAGACTTCTCACCTGATAACCACAACCGTAACCACCCAGTGGCCCCATCCTGTTGCAACGTCATGAACAGCTGTCAGCTCTATGTTCTCTCTCACCGTCCAGACAGACATGTTGTTCTTGTGTACTGGCCATTGTGAGCATGAGTTAGGTGTGTGTGTGTGTGTGTGTGTGTGCGTGTGCATGTGTGTGTGTGTGTGTTGTGTGTGTGTGTGTGTGTGTGTGCGTGCGTGCGTTTGTGCGTGCGTGGGACTGGCAGCCTGTCCAGGATAGTAGAGCTACCCAAGGCATGCTTGGATGAGGTCCAGTCCAGCATGCAATGAGTCGAATCAAAGAATGCAGTCAAAGCAGTGAGGTTGATAAATCATTTTTATGTACATAAACCCTGAATAAACCTCACACTTGGCTTTACTTCACACCAAACATCGCACGCACGCACACGCGTGCATGCACGCAGACACACGCACGCACACAGACACACACACGCACGCAGACACACACAACCACACACACACACACACACACACACACACACACACACACACACACTGTTGTGACAGTGGAGGTCAGAAGGTAAAGGGGCTGAAAAGGCCCGATGACCAGTCTCCCATAATGCATCTGCTCTGGAGTGTATGAGTCATATTATGAGATGACTCATTCTTCCTTGTGTGCGTGCATGTGGAAAGTGTGTAAAAGGAAGACAAAACATGTTTGGCTGTAGAATGCACGCGTGTGTGTGACGTGCGCGTGTGTGTGTGTGTGCCTGTGTGTGTGTGCCTGTGTGTGTGTGCCTGCGTGTGTGCATGGTGCGTGTGTCCATTTGAGTGTCTACTCTACAGCATATGAGGTATTATTCAACGATCCCTGTGTAATATATGGGCAGAGTGGGAGTGAGCGTATGCGTGTGTTTGGGTGTGTGTCTTGTGTGCGTGTCTCCCCTCTCCGCAATCGTAATTCACTTGGCCTGACGACATACCACCCGTTGCCAGGCAACTGTTCTGTGACATCATCATCCCTCTCTCCGAAGAGTGTTGCCATGTTTTGACAGACGGTGCGCCGCATGTCGCGCGCGTGTGTGCGGCGCGCGTGCGCGCGTGTGTAAGAGAAACAACGTCAAAATGTGTATGTACTGTACAGTATGTATTACCTCAGGTGCATCCTTAGAGTTAATGTAACTCAGCTTGCGGGCAGGGCTGGGCGATATGATGTGACATCAAATCAATGTCACGATTATTACAAACTTTTGGCTCGACTAAGATTAATGAACGATAAAAAAGCGGAAAGAGACGATCTACAAGCGCGTCGCATCGATCGCGGCGCAGTGAGCCTGTTTTATGAGAGACATCGTTCACGCACTCAAGCGTTCACAATGTGTTGATCTACAAGCTCACAACACAGCATCACACTTTGTGAGCTTGTAGATCTGCTATTAAAAATATATATTCTTTTCTTCTTTTTGAAACAGACATGCCAAAAATTGGGACATCAGGGTGAAAGTGGTTAGAAGAATGTGATCATTGTAATGTGACCCGGGCGGCTAGTGTTGCGGTCTGGATACTGTACCTACAGTAGGCTGTTGAGCCAGCCTGACGGCGTGTCGCGGGTTTGACTCCCTATCCCGACGACCTTTGCCGCGTGTCACCCCCCCATCTCTCTGCCCATTTCCTGTCACCATACTGTACACTATCAAATAAAGGCAGAAAAAGCCCCAAAATATATCTAATTTATATATATATATATATATGTATATATTGAAAAATAATAATAATGTAATGTGCAAGCGCTTTGAGCACTTGGAAAAGCGCTATAAAAATGCAATTCATTATAAAAATGCAATTCATAATGTACCTTTTCTAAGAAAAAAAGATAGTATGTTAAAAAGGTATAAAGAGACTTGCACAAAAACATGTAATATATAGTTGCGTCGTTTACGGCGGTTCCGTGACCGCGGAGGCTCCCTGGCATCCCTCCGCGGTCCCTGGCATATCTTCTCTAATGGGGGTCTGTGGGCTAATTAGTGTCATTTTGGGGGCCCTTGACATGAAAAAGTTTGGGAACCACTGCTATAATAAGACCATTTTCAAGATTTTTCTTTTTTCTCCCACCCCTATAAGGATGGGAAGTCCATTCTCCTTTGTATGTTTCCATTACTTTGAACAGCCTTAGAGAACTTGTGAGGAAGTGGCCTCTAATGAGTTCTACTGTATGTGGATGTGTTAGTTTTAATCACACTACAGTATCAACAGGCTCAGCCAGGTGCTTTCAACATAGACCATTGCTAATGGTCCCTGCAGCTTTTCATGCACCATTAACCATTCTGCTGTTGGCATCATTTGATTTAATCAAGCACTAATCCACAACGTCCCAACACATGAGGTTCAATGGAAGTAACCCGTCGTGCTACAATACATAGCCTACTGTATAGACCAGTGGTTCACAAACCTTTTAGCCCAGTACCCAAACTAGTGAAAATAGCAGATCTGCAAGCTCACACCCCTTCGCATCGTGCCTCGTTGTGAGCTCGTAGATCGGCTATTTTCACTATAGTTCTTGAAGATTAGTTTTCTAATTTATGGATTTTTATTTTATTTTTCTTTGAATTTTCATGAAATTATTGAAAAAATTTAGTTCAGTTTTTAGTTCATGATTCCTTTTAGCTTTTGGGGGTGAGACAGCGTTGACCAGACTCAATCTCATTACTACACTGGTTGTAGGTAATGCATAAAAGAATGTGTAGATGCAGTCACGAGCCGAAGATATTATCATGAGATTTTTTATGATCATGATTTTACGATAATCGTGATCGTTACAATATTACATTATTAGTGGATCTCTTGTGGATAACTTGTGGCACTAATCGGTCCAGCCCCCAGCACACACACACACACACACACACACACACACACACACACACACACACACACACACACACACACACACACACACACACACAAAGGCTCATACAGAGCCACACTGAACAAATTGACTCAGGATTTTACTGGAGAGAGAACTGGTTTGGATGTTAGGGAAGTTGATAATGGAGGGGGGGGGGTATTGTTGTCTCCGATTGTGAACACTCTGATCCTTACACTTGACCTTGCTTTAAATGTCCAGGCTGAATTGAATAGCACTTTGACACTATTGACAGGAGCTTTTCTCACAGCTGGCTGCCTGCCTGACACTGACACACAGTCTGCTAGCCTTCAATTTGAATTTTGAATGAGTTTTGAAAGGAGGACAGGAGATGGGGAGAGAGAGACAAGGAGGAACAGAGAGAGAGAGAGAGGCACGCAGAGAAAGAGACAGTGCACGCGGCGAGAAAAATAAACCATGCAGAAGGTTGTGTGACGAGAGGAAGATAGAGAGAATGAAAAGAGATGTACAGAGAGAGAGAGAGAGAGAGAGAGAGAGAGAGAGAGGGAACAAAGAGAGCGTGAAGAAGTGAGGGAAACAGAGAGAGAGGGAGAGAGAGAGAGGGGAGGGGGGTTATCTCCTGACAAGAAGTGGTGAGAAAGTACTTATGGTTGTCTGAATACAGAATTGGAGAGAAACACCGCATTGACATCATTCTGAAGCAGTGTTAATTTTGCAGACTAAAACTATGACAAAGAATGTTCGTAGATCCTAGAACCTTTTTCATTGTTGAAAACTAAATACAAACTATGCTATAATGACTAAAATAAAAACTAGATAATGTTATTGATGGGGAAGAGATCCAGTAGAAATAAGAAAAGTCATGCTTGGTTAAGCACGGGTGTCGCACTCCGAAAACAGCCGATCTAGCCTGGAGATCACCTGTACATCGCCTGTTTTCGGCATGCAGTTAAGTATAAATGAGATGTCAAGGCCAGCCAAAAAAAGTTGACTAAATTAAGGGTAAACTAAGTTGACTAAAATCTTATAATGAATGAATTGCATTTTTATAGCACTTTTCCAAGTGCTCAAAGCACTTTACAATTGTTCAAAGCAGCAAACATTTGACGCCAGCGTCCACACTTCCCATATTCACACACCAATGGTGGCAAGCTCACACCGACCAACTCATTGGAGGCAATGTAGGGTTCAGTATCTTGCCCAAGGACACATGTGGACAGGAGGAGCGGGATTCGAACCGCCGACCCAGGGATCTATGGACGACCTGCTCTACCTCCTGGGCCATAGTCGCCCTTAACTAAAACTAGATTAAAACTACAAATATTTCAGATGATTAAAATATGACAAAAACTCAAATTAATTGTATTCAAAAGTCTATGAATAAGCAGTCAAAATGAACACTGCTTAGTTTAAAACAGGGGATAGAAGAGAGCAGCAAAAGGAGAAGGTATAGGAATGGACAGAGGCAAAGAGAGAGGGGGAAGAGAAGAAGAGGAGGAGAAGATGAAAGAAAGGCAAAAGAGAGGAAAATGTGGAAAAGATTGTTCCATGATGTCATTCTGAAGAAACAAAAACATTTAATCTAAGACCAAGCTCTGTCTGTCTGTCTGTCTGTCTGTCTGTCTGTCTGTCTGTCTGTCTGTCTGTCTGTCTGTCTGTCTGTCTGTCTGTCTGTCTCTCACACTCTCTGTCTGTCTCACTGTCTCTGTCTCTCTCTTTCTCTCTTTCATGTCTCTCTCTCTCTTTCTCTCTCTCGCTCTCTCTCAAATCAGACTCTTGGGAGAGCATCAGGAAACTCTTTGTGCAAACATAAAACCGGCTAATACTCAGGACACGCGCGCGTGTGTGTGTGTGTGTGT